>NW_019395318.1:0-11232 GCF_000612105.2 Orussus abietinus | reverse complement strand
TTCATTTCCCCCACTCCTGAAATCCTGATCCTTACTGTATATAACTCTGTAGCGTCTCGCTCGAACTCAACGCGCAGGGCGCGTTTCTCGCATCGCTCAACGCTACGAGTTTCTCGTTCACAAATGTATTTGGCTCGAAACTCTACCGAGTTTCTTGACTAGGTTAGACGTTGATGGGGAAGGTACTAAAGTAACGAAAACACTTGCGAAATGCCGCATCGATGCCGTATCGATGCGGCAATGAGTGTGATGTCCCTTCTCACGCAAGGGGCTAATGTTTCAGACTTGTGAAGTCTAGACGTTTTAGGTATTCTAGACCCTGTGGAAAAGGAATAACAGACAGACCAGGAGGACGAATTTCACGCCAAATACCTGCAAACCATCAAGATTAACGATAATGGGCATTACGAGGTTCAGTTTCTTTGGACGGAAAATCATCCGGATCTTCCTAACAATTTCGGACTTGCAAAGGAGAAGGTGGAAAATACTACACGCAGATTGTAAAACGAAGGTCTATTCGATGAATACGAAGAGGTACTTCAAGGATGGTTGTCAGAGGAAATCATCGAAAATGTACAAGACGACGAGGTGACGCAAATCGGACATCATTTACCTCATCGCCATCTGATAAAGACGAATAGTACCACAAAGATATGACCAGTATTCGATGCATCCGAGCGCGAAAGGAACAGTCCGCCTTTAAATCAGTATTTAGAGGAGGGCCCTAACCTCATCGAACTTACTCGTATTCCAACGATTTTATTGCGATTCTGAAGATACAAACAGGCGTTGTCTCAGACGTTAAAAGAACGTTTCTCTAATGAATCTTTGTCCGGCAGAACGCGATTTTCTACCTTTTTTGTGATACGACAAAGATTATTCGTTTGCATGAGGAACGAATTTTGAACCGTATTAACCCCAACGCAACCTCAAAATGCTCTCCCGAAAATGTAACTAAGTTATGAGAGAGTTTCTATGTAGGTAATTGCGTTATAGATGCGAATCCTCAGGACTAATTGAAAAAGTTTCTGAACTATGCCACAGATATGATAGCCGAAGGTAATATCGAGCATAGAAGGTGGGAGCGTACAAGTTGTAACGATAAGACTCGAGGGCGCGGGTTAGGTGGCGTCCTCGCGCGCCGCGGCCCACGTTCGGGCCTCTTCCCGCGATAGTGGCCCGCTCGGAGCGTTTGAGTATCCCCGAGGGGTAATGCCTGGGCGGAGTAAAGTATTCACAGGTTTTGGTAACAATAATAGAGTTTATTCGATGTACGTCGGCTGCCGGTCGGCGTCAGTTGATTGAGGCCTGAAAGTGAAACATTGGGAGCAGACCGGATACAAACAGGATCGTACTTAATGCTACTAGTTTACAACTTGAGTTATACGCTAGCTACGGTGATGACTCTAGCCCTACTGTTCGAACTCCTGGGTCGGAGAGGCGATACGATGTTAAAGGTTCGGCTTGTGTCGTCTCTTGTCGGAATTATCTTCGGAGATGCGAATTCGCGCCTATAGTGATTCGAAGTCTCGTCCTGCGAATCGACTTTGAGAGTGTAGGCGGATTTCTCCTTTCCTACGGCTCTGCCTTGCTCTATTTTCCCGGACCTCCTATAGTGCCCGGGAGGCTCGCGCTCCTGCGAGAGAGCGCGGGCCGTGGGTCGCCGCGTAGCGGCCGCGGCGTGCACTAGTTAGTCGGCGTCGCGCTTGCGGGAACCGGGCGCAGGGCTGTGGTGCCCGGTCGGAGCGCTGTGCGAGTCGTGTGGCTAGGCTTTGGAGGCTATTGGTCTCACCATTAAAGACATGCCAGTATATATGTGCAGTGATACTACTACTGCTTCATCCTGGATACACAGGCAATGCCAATGGGGAGTTTTAGTGTGGAATCAGGTGTAAGAGATACGACATTTGTCCATGCCTAATAGTTTTCGACATGTGCTAGGGGAAATGAATTCGGCAGATTTACCTTCACGCGGCTGCACGTCGAAACAGCTAATAACAATTAAATGGTGGGAAGGGTCTGAGTGGTTAACACTTGCTCCACTCAATTGGACACAGACAGACCTCCCCTATGACGAAAGCGAGATCAACAACGAGCTGAGGAAACGTGCAGTTTCCACATCTGCGTGCCAACGGGAAGAGAGTAGAATAGATGCCTGTACTACCTTGGCAGTCGCGAGTCGAAAAAGATACAAATAAAGAAGTGTATAACGTGTCAACGTCACTAAGTGAAACATTTAAATACTAATCCTGCTCCTCTACCATTAGATCGAGTCAGAGACGCGAGAGTCGTTGAAGTGACAGACATAAATTTCGCAAGTCCAGTGTTTCTCAATGAAGACATAAAGGCTTGGATATGTCTTTTTTACCTGTACAAAATATCAGGCAGTGCATCTCGAACTGGTCACCCCAGTGTCTACTGTATCGTTTATAGAAGCATTTAGTTGCTTCATAGTTAGGGAACCCTACAACGATGTATAGAGACAACGGTCGTAACTTCGTCAGTGTGGAGAATGTGTTGAGGCAGATTGGCAAAAAATTTCTGAGACCAGCGTATCCCAACGAATACAGTGGAAGTTCAACCCTTCTAGTGCTCCATAGTGGGGGGGGGGGGGGGTTGGTGGGAACGTTGCAGGCCTGCTGAAGCGTCTTTTGCGTTTTGTGTTGCGGAAATTCTGTCTCACGTTTGAAGAGATAATAACAGTTCTGTGCGACTGTGAAGCCACAATCAATTCAAGACCCCTAACATATTTATCAAATAATGCTCAAGAATTCACCCTATTTACACCAGCGATGTTTCTGCAAGATATTGAAGAGACTGACGTTCCTGAGTGCGACCAGCTTGACAGGTGTAAAGGTAAGAAACGGTTCTTTTACCGACAAAATGATTAAGGATGATCTACTGTTACGTATGGGTGGGTGAAATTAAGTGACAGGGTTTGGAGACCTAGACCCTGTGCTTTCTTATAACAGAAGAATAATAAGGAATAGCGGAATTCGTATATAGAGGGGGAGGCCAGACCTAGCTCCAGCACCATCTTATAACGAAAGGAATAGAATAAACGAAGAACTACATAATATAATATTTATAGTAATTATAATGCTTTCTAATATCTACTTAGAAGAGTGGGTTACTTGGGACGTTCCTTTTTACATTGTGCTGGATATTAGTGACCGTGTCGTATAATATTCTGAGTACCCATCAAATTCGATAGCGCATCCCATGGATGGCACACTTACGTTGAGCATTCGCAGATTCTTACAAATTTAAATGTCCTAAAATTTCTACGCTCGTTATTCAGAACCAACAAACCTTTCCAAAGTTTTAGGAAGGTTTTCATTAGTCGTCGGGATAATTGGTAAAGACGGTTTCTAAATGACGGTCATTCCCCTTAAGCTAAACGCATCCTGACATCGATTCAGATACATTTTATTGTATGAAAAGCTTCTTCAGCACTGGTGGCCATACACCCTTGGCCATTCGTGATGTGGAAGGCTAATTCGTCTGGGTTGACTTAGGCGAGCTTTAGGACATTCTTTAGGGCTTAAATTTGAATCCACACACTCGTGATCATATCGACGTTGGTTGCCGCCATTGACAATGGTCAAAGGATGCTTTAATAATTGATCACGATCTCTGTCGTACCTGAAATTTACAGAAAAATGGGAAAGGATAGGAAGAGGTAGAAAAGGGTTTATGTATGTGTAAGGAAATAGTAGCGAGAGTCGTATGTATTGCAACAGGTATTTCCTATTTTGGCGGTTTATGTTTCCAGGCCGTTTTTCGCAAATGAGGCTACCCCAATTTCCCAAGGGTTATCGGGTGCCTCGTACCTTTCCATTGCACTCGATCCGATCTCAATTACTGATTGTCTAATTCCTAAATTACTCAAGGATGCTCGGTGAGCGCCAGGTGCTGTAAGGTACCAAATTTCCCCGCGCATCCTTAGACATCCCTTCCCTAGGTTGATTTCCGCTCTTCCCGAAAAAGCGGTCCCAGAAGGCGAGGGCAAAGTGCGTAGGGTTGCTCGTTCGGAACCCGTCCCCGAACAAATTTTAACTCTACACACCGCAAAATTCGACCCCAAAATCTCTTAGATTCTTGAATGCGAGTGGTCAGCTAGCTCAATTATATTTTACGCCACCCCAAGTGGCAACGGAGAGGGGCGGGATAAGGTCGATACCATTTTAATAAGAGTCGGTATGGGCCCGTTCTCTACCGGTTCCCCCGATAGGATTGCCTCAATCCAGGAAAAGGTTTCAGAATTAAAAACTGAGGAATACTCGATATAAGAGGATCACCATTTACAATTCATTCAAAAGCAATCCAAAAAGGGAACAGATCTAAATTTGGAATTACGCTGGGATTACAGACACCATTTTAGTTCACAATTAAATCCTAATAACTAATTATGCTGAATTTTCTGGTTGTTTCCCGTTCGCTTAGGGTCAAAGTGCGCTCACAATTGCGGGAAAATAACTCGTAACATGTCAATTACAAGGGACATTAAATAATCGGCGGATAAGACACCAGAGATAATCAAATAGGATCAATATTCGATGTCGAATTAGGAACTCAGAACAATATTAAATACAATCTAAAAAAGTTTAAAATGAGAGCCACCATAAAATCAGGCCAGCTGAAATGAGAACATTTGAAACATTGAAATCAAATCTTCCGAACAATATTCGATTTAAGATAATGAAAAGCTTAAAATGATAGATACAATAAAGGGAATGAGCCGATGAAAGCTACAAGACTCCGAATAATAACATAAATACTTCAAATAATTGCTCGACTCAGGTCGGTAAATCAAAGAAAGACACTCTGAATTTTTAAAGCCTCGTTTGAGACACACGACTCAAAATAGCAAAATATTAAGGTGAATATCGCCATCTAACCGGAATTGAAGTTCCAAAATTTAATATCCGAGAGATTTGGAATTTTCCCCGTCTTAGAAAAAAGAGATTCTAATGAGAATGTCACTATGCAAAATGGCCGAAAATTTACGGGACTCAATCTTAGTCCAAAACTCAATAAATGGACTGCCGAACATTTGAATTAATTTTTAATTACGAAAAGGCACCTTAGACAACTATACTCCGAAAGAGGATAAATGCCTCCAATTTATTCCGAGGTAAAAGAGAATCTAGAATTACCACACGAAATATGAAAAAGACTACGAACTTATGTTATTTTCTAGCCAGTGAAAATAATAAAAAAATTATTAGACAACAGACACGGATTATAAAATCGCTGTAAGATAATACATGTCTTCGTGAGAATCATGCCACGCAAGAAAACCAAGTATTTGCTCACATTACAACACCAAATATGATTTCAGATCTTCACTCAAGAAATTACGTAACATGAATGATGTTTTCACACAATTGAGGCACAAGATATCGCTAAAATTATTATTCAATTAAATCGAGAATTCTCGCACGACGTATGATTGGAATTCTCTCAAAAATCATTACACAAAGTAACTCTAGAATTTCCGCACAACATATGATTTGATTTCGGGCCTTGCTTACTCCAAGGCACAATTACTCGATGCGGACCGAGAAACTCTAAATTTCACGGCGCCGCGACTTGCTATCGCGCAACGAGTAACGCGGACGGCCCACCGGCCGCCTCGTGGCTTCTTCGCCCGGTGCCTCAAGCAACTTGCGTACTTCCGAAACCAAAGAGACTCGAATCAAAAGATGCCCTAGGGCTCCGAAAATTATACGAATTTTGAAAAGACACTCCACGATCAATGAGCACGTCGCGATTCGAACAGACACTTCACAATATTTAATGTGATTTACGCGGCTCGAGACTCAAAACGCGAGTATTTATTACTACCTCGACTCGACTCTACGTAATTGACTGTTTCGACGAATCGACGAAATCGACTCTGCGTAATTTTGTTAGGGTGATATATCGAAGTTAAAATAAAATTGAAAAAGTAGATAGCGTCCTTTCCCCCCACTCCTCCTTTCTTCCCCTGGGGAATGCGACCGGCCCCTTCGTTTGTTTTTTTTTGTTGTGTGCTTGTCGTCAAGCCATTCCTACGGGGAGTGCGCGTGGCCCCTACCCGATGACGACCCGCCGTACTTCTTCTCTGAGAAAGCTGTAGGAGTAAAGCCAAATTAAAGAACTTGTGGGGAATCTCGCGTGAATCAATTAAACTCTCCCTTTATGTTTTTATAGAGTAAATTATGAATCCCTTAATGATTGTTAAACATTGAGATCCCCGATACCTTAAATATTTTGGGATATTATTTGTCGTTTTCAGTAGAGATGCTATTTGAGATATTAAAACAGAACGGTGTCTCTAATTGTTTGTCGCAATTTGTCAAACTATTGTGATTTTTGGGTTTAGCATTTCTTTATGATTCTTTATGATCATTATAAACTATTATGATTTTTGGGTTTAGCATTTCTTTGTTAAGGTAATAGGGCATAAATTGTAAATGGTAATGATTTTGTTCTTGCTTAGCATTCCTGTTTTTGTTTTGAAATGATTTCTTGTTCCGTTTGGGTTCTATAATAGAATTTTAGTACTTTTTTTTACAAAAAAAGGAGAAAAAAAATATTTCACTTTGTTTCGTTTATGATCCTGTTTGCGCCTTTATTTAGCGCTAATGAAAGGGACCCGTAGTTGTAATCCGTAGCGGATGTTTGTCTGCGATTATCGAAATCGAGGATTTTCCCTGCCGGGTCCCATTATCGTAATCCCTTAAATTTGGGCCTTCCCGATGGAGGCCAGCCCCTTGAGGTTTAACCCCACTCCACCGCTCTCCCCTCTAGGTGGATCGACGTGCGTCACACGGGGCCAGCCAATAAACTGTGGCCTTCACCCACTCTTCCCAATTTTTGCGATGTCTTGCGTTGCATCCATTTTTTAACATAACTCAGAATCCTTTTTGAAATCAAGCGAAAATATACAAGTACAAACCAGAGCCACTGTTTTGAGTACTTTCCTTCCATTTCAGTGGAACGCGAATTTTACCCTACAATTTTCGCGAGTAACCTCCGGGCATCGCCTTACGGTTACAGATCCGTGGTACGGTAACTATATTTGCCCCGTTATTAACGTGCATTATGTATTACTGACTCTCTTCTTTCAGGAAAGGTAACATTTTAATTTATCAATTTCTGGTTATGCCTGTTATTTTATTTTAAATGTTATAATAATTATGAGATATCGTATGTATCCCTAGTTCCCTTTCTCCATACCCCGGACGAGGCGAGCAACGATTTTGGGGTAGAGTTTTTGGGTTCATTTCAAGTCAAACAGTTTAGAGTCTTGGGGAGGAAAAGTAGTCTCAGAGACCTACAATTTTTAGCTTGTTCCTGTAGACTTCTGACTCCGTTTTAAAGTATCGTCTCGTTTAAGTGTTAAATCTATTCAATATTTCTTTGGGACTGTTTGAGGTAGCATATCGGGACTGGATCTTATAATGATTTGAGGCCGCCCGTTGGGGAACCTAATAAGGGCCATTCAGGATTAAGGTTTTCCTACAGCCAGAATTAAGAGAATTTACAACTGGTTCGGGGAGTATTGAGGGGATTTTGTGAGGGAAGAGGGGTGTACCAAGGGTAAATTCGAGTTTATAGAATTCCAAAGCAGAGATCTCGCTTTCCTACCCGTTCCTACCCCTGGACTAGGCAGTCTGCCTTACACCTTCTCCCTTGCATGCAGATTTCTCGTCTGCATTCCCATCAATTCCCCTGCCCATTTGTATATTAATAAGATTAAGTGTTGTGTGTTCTTTTTATTTTTGCTTGTTCCGCGTTCCCAAAGTAGGGACATTGGAAGATTAGGATCCTTTTAAACGGAATTATAAAGAGTTGGGCTGCTCTGCCATTTGGTGTCCCCCTGCTCCTAGATAGAAAGAGCCGCTGCCGGTTGGTAGGAGACCCTCCCCTAGGGCGACCCGTTAAACCGTTTCAGACCGCCGAAGGGATCACAATGCAGGACCATTCCAGCCCGGATCTATTGAGAGCCAGAGCCCAGATCGAGGCCCTAGAGCCCTTAGAACTGATAAGGCTCCTCGATCTGGCGGGCCTAAACGCCAGCGGGAGAATGCACGACCTGAGGGACCGGTATTGGAGATACAAGATGCGAGCTCGCTACGCTCAGCCGGAATGAGGGGCAAACCACCACCCGGACTACCGCCTCCGTTGAGGGGGCCCTGCAACCGAGAGTGCCGGTGCTGCCAACTGGGCAAGAATGGGGACCCTACCGCGACCCTATCACCCTAGCCGAGGATACGGCTATCCGACTTTCGAACTCGTGGGGAAGAGCACCAGGCACCGGGCCATCTCCCACTAGAACTCGGAGTGTCACATTCGGCCCGACCTTCGATAGAGAATATCATACCTGGGACAATACTACCTCGACGAGTCAACCAGTAAGTGAGCCGTACAACCCGTGGGGCAACACCACCTTCACCCGGGAGACGACGAATGGCCGAGGGGGATGGCCACCCCAGGAGTTATCCTGGCTGTTAAGCCATGCTACCCAGGAAGGACCGAGCTCAGTGTGGGCCGCCAATGTCGCCCCTCCTGTATCAGCCGGCACCCCTTTCGAGTCCCGACCGTGCCAAGGACCATCGTATAGGGGTTCGACTTCGCGATTTCTCGCCTCTCGGAATCCCAACTTATCGGGTCCCCTAGATAATGCCGCCCTAGCTCGAGAAGTCCGTATCTGCGATCTCCTCCACAAGAGAGGAATCAAGTTTTCGGGGAAGCCCGGGGAAAGTGCGGAAGATTTCCTCCGCCGAGTCGAGCAATGCGGTCGGGGAGCAGGCATCATACCGGAGGATGTCCTGCGGGGACTCCCGACCATATTGGCAGGGGAGGCCCTACTATGGTACGAGGTCGAGGGCACGATGGGGGAGAGCTATGAAGAGTTCCGAACCCGATTCAAGGAACAGTTCGGAGTGCGGGGTCTCCAGAAGAGGCTGAAAGCGGAAGCCATTAAGCGGACCCAAGCCCCGAACGAAACTATAGCGACATATTTATTGAAGCTGCGGCTGTTATACAGCCATCTAGAACCACCAATGAGTGAAGAGGAGCAATTGGACTGGGCCTACGAGAACTTACACCCTTCATATAGGGAACGCATCTCCAGAAGGGCGGTCCACACTTTCAGAGACCTAAAAGAATTGGGACAGGAAGTTGAGATGGACCGACTACATCGGCAGACTTATGCTCCTCCTCCTTCGGCAGCCCGCTCCGCGGTGAGGGCCGCGGCCTATGCGGACGGGGATATGGATACATGCCAGGCGGTACAGGCAGTAGAAGCGAAGAATCCCCCTATTATAGAAGAAGTGGACATTTCTCCAAAACCCCGACGGAAGGTAGGGCCCTCAGCAATGCCAAAGAAGAGACTGGCCCTCCCACTACCCGAGAAACCCCAGGCACCGGCCACCCAGTCCCCGCCGCAAGCGGCCTCCAAAGGGCCCAAGAAGAGCAGTTCACCAAGACCCGTCCGGAAATTTACGGGCCCGCCACCCGGGATCTGTTGGAACTGTGGCCAGGAGGGACATTGGTTTCAGGACTGCCCGTATGAGAGAACCAAATTCTGCTACCGATGTGGTCATAAGGATGTCGTCACCCCCGAATGCCCCACCTGTAAGCAGAGAGCTTCGGGAAACGAGAAGAGGAGGGGACAGTAAGGGTCAAGCTCCCCTCCGACCAGTTGAAGAGGACCCACACCCCACCAGAGCCCTTAACCACATTGGGGTCCCAGCACCACCTTCTTGCCGGCGAGCAAGACCCCCGGTGCTTCGTGTGGTTAAGAGTGGAAGGGCGAAGATTGCCCGCTTTGGTGGATTCCGGAGCAACACGCTCGTATGTAGGGCCCCGAGTGGCCAAAGCCCTCAAGACCCATATCCGACAGGTGGATAGTAAGGTCCGGGTCGCCAACGGTGAATTGGTGGATTGCGAGGGCGAGCTCGAGGTTTCCCTGGAGGTTGGTAACCTCCGGAAAAACATCGTCTTGACGGTGATGTCCTCCCTAAGCCAGGACTGTGTGCTAGGGATGGACTTTCTGATTTGCTTCTCGGTTCGGATGGACTTCCGATATGGAGTTTGGGCCACTGAGGGAGGGGAATGGAAGCCGATGTGGACTGAATGTTCTGCAGCCCCCTCCTTTACNGGCTCGCATGGAAAATGTGCGAGAAACACCCCGAAAGTACCCAACCTGGAGGGTAGAGGAAGGGAAGCTCTACTGCCACAGGGAGAACCCAATCATCGACCCCGCCATCCCCAACTGGAACAGTTGGAAACTGGTTTTGCCGGGGGAGATGAGACAGTGAGCCCTATCGGATGCCCATGGCAATCCCCAGGCCGGACATCTGGGGGTGGAGAAGACCTACCAGCGAGTGGCCCAGGACTTCTACTGGCCGGGCATCTACCACGATGTGGCTCGCTACGTAAGAGGGTGCCCGGCCTGCCAGCAGCAAAAGGTGCAGCAGCACGTACCACGAGGACTCATACGGGAACGCCACATCGAGGGACCGTGGTCGGTGGTCGCGGCAGATGTTATGGGACCCTTCCCACCAAGCCGTTCTCAGAAGCGATACCTTCTTCTTTCTTCTAGAGTTCGAGGACTTGTTCACAAAATTTGTGGAGATCGCGGCGTTGCGAAAAGCGACCGCGATCACCATCTAATTATTAACCGGTGGGGTTGTCCCCAGTTCTTCCTGTCCGATAATGGTGGCCTCCAAAAGGCAACGACGTGGGGGAGGGGCAGCCCCCACGCGCCCAAGAGCCATCCGTAAACCTCCTCGTGGTGGGGCTGGATGCGGATCCGTATGGATCCGTAACGAAACGGCAAATGGCTACTGGGGAACCATGAGAGATGCTCGCTCTGCGGAGTTTGATCGCACTCTTGTTCCCCCTAGAGTTACCGGTGAAAGGTGGCCCTCATCATGGGAATACTTCTCGACCGGACGGCTGGAGGTGCTCCGGGTAACCCGTTCCGTGTCCTCGGTTTATCCGGGTGCGGGTTGGGGGCCGGCCCTACCGACCGTAATAAGAAGGCCGGCGAGCTAGTACGGGTCGATAAGTGGGATAACCGATCCGATATTTGCCGGGTCAACTCGGCCGATGGATCGGGTTCCCACCCGACCTAGCCTGGAAAGCTCGTCAAACCACGCTGGAGCATTACGTCTCAGCTGGCGCCTTGCACGGATGCTCGCACCACGCGGGTGCAGGGGAGAGACCTCCACG
>NW_019395317.1:0-87511 GCF_000612105.2 Orussus abietinus | reverse complement strand
ATATTCAACCTTACTTGCTATTATTTGTTCCTCAATATTATTCATAACTAGTCATTAATAATTCTTGAATTATTCATAAAAGCGAATGATGCATCGTAAAATGAAAGGAATGAAAAAAAAAGGAAATGGAAAAAAAAATTTTTTTTTGGGCTTTTTGAAAAGGGCTTAGTAAAAAATGACACCAGGCAAAATATTTCTTTTTTGAAGCGTAGAATATAAATCCGCTATAAAAAAATGAGAGTAATGAGAAAAAAAAATCAATTTGGGCCTCACCAGGACCCACAATGTGAGTACATCCCTAGATAGATCTTTCGAAACTATACAGCTTTTATATGAACCACTTCTTCATATTTTATGTTTTAATTGTTCAAGATTGAGAAAGAAGCATTTTTCATTACGAAAATTTGCACCAACACTGGTGGCGCACAATATCGCAGAATTTGGATACTTTTTTCATTAAACAATAGATTAATCTACAACATGAAACAAGTCCAGCCGCGGGACAACGGGGTGCAACTCAACTTTTCTCCACGTATTTATAATTTTCCGTTGCAATTTCACCTTCATTTTCAGACAAATTATTACTTTGTTCATATTACGTACATCATTATTATAAATTTAGGATATCGTGATGATATTGTACTTAATTTCCTCTTTTGAATCCATTTTTTAGATTTTTTTTAACGTGATTTTGCTGGGCTTGGGGACGTTCTAAACACAACACTGTAAATTTCGCTCGGAGCGCGATGCGTCTGGCTCGATCGAGGGTCACTTTAGGACTGGAATACAATAACAGGTACCCAGTGAACACTGTTATATAACTGTTGGGTAAATGTTAGGTATCGAAACTAACATGTTATGTAGCATAAAAGTAACATGGAAGTTAGATGTTAGTTATTATTTCCCATTCAGTAAGGTAACATGTTATATTAATGTTATAATTTCAGTCACCTTAAAATAATGTTAATTTTTCATACATTTAATAAAAAAAGATCGCGCAATTTTATTCAAAATTATATAATTTTATATTTTTAATTATTTTTTGGTACTTGACAATAGTTAGATATTAAATGACAAATCAGACTTTAAATGAAATTATATAATGATAAACTATCTGATTTTACTTAAAGACTATTATGATTTCATTCCACTAGTAAACAATTAC
This sequence comes from Orussus abietinus, assembly GCF_000612105.2. Classification (NCBI taxonomy): domain Eukaryota; kingdom Metazoa; phylum Arthropoda; class Insecta; order Hymenoptera; family Orussidae; genus Orussus; species Orussus abietinus. Next base: position 86,346 of record NW_019395317.1, on the reverse strand, counting down.
TGATAATGTATATGCGCGTACGAATTAAAATCACATTTTTTCGTACGAGTAGTAAACAAAATATGACATATTAATCTTATGACATTTGACGATGAAGTAATAAAATAAATGACAGCACCAATGTAGTACTGTTTTGTTACAAATATGTGCTGCATATACACAGTAATATCAGGACAATAACATAATGTAATATGAGAGTAACTAAGTTACGCTACATTTATGTAGATATGATAGTACCGAATGTTATGTAACCTGTTAGCTCCATGTTACATAACTATAAAGTTACTGCATTGTAGCAAATGACATGTAACCAGTTAGCTCTATGTTACGTAATTGTTAGGTTATTATATTGTAACAAACGTTATGTTATTTGTTAGTTGTAAGTTATGTAACTGTTACGTTTGGTGTTCAGTGGGTATAAAGGTTCGTCCCCTCCCCAGTCTGCATTCCGACCCTTTGACTAATACTATACCTAACCCACCATTTAAAAACCCCGAAAACGATACTTTATTTTTCGACTTCTGATCAGAGATTTGGGACTCCGTCCCACTGTGCTATGACGGGAGGAGGGCGTATTGCCGGAGGCGCTGCAACCTTCTGGCGTGACCTTTCACTCTAGGGAGTTATTATAAGGGGGGTGGGGGTCGCATTTGCGTCGCCCTCCTGCGCCGTGGCCAGAGTGCGGTGACCCCAGCGTGGAAGGTAGACACAAGTAACCTCCCGGGAGCCGTCTCATCAGGGGATGCCGGTACCTCCGGGATGCACCTCAGGTAACTTTGGCTCAAGAGAACCCAAAGCCGGCACTACCGAGTCCCCAAGAAGCTGGGCAGCTCCTGGGCAGCTCCCGCCTCTAGCCCGATGACGTTACACTCCAACCGCGCGCCGGATTCGACTGCGGGCGCGACTTTCAATCCAGCGCGCGAATAAACGCGCCGAGTCGGCTCACGCTGCGGCTGACAGCGCCCGGAATTTGGGAAATTCCGAGCTTGACCGCTGTGAATTGGCCAATGCAACTTGGCGGCCGACGGCGACTAATCATCGACATCTTCGAGCCGCTGCATAAAGTACATAAAGTACAGAAATCGAAATGTGTCCGAAACCTTTGCGTCTCTTGCATAGCATAACCCATTTGCATCTTTAGCGTATATATATGCTCAGGTTTCCTGGTCATTATCACCGGAGCGTATATATGCGCTCAATTTTGCTGGTCACTATCATTCAGCCTGAAATTTCGATGATAATGACCATTTTTTCATACTTCCTTATGAAGCAAATGGGTTAATTGCGCCGCCCCTTTAGGAATTACTGTCTGTGTTTTTGCGTTTTCCTTTCTTTTTTTTTTTTATTATTGCTGTCTTGAATGAGCCGAACCCTTAATTCGTTTTACTTGCGTACTTAATAAACTGCCCGCCCGTTCGCCCTCGAATATTTCTCCGCGAATTTAGTTCGTCTATGCTTTTCCGATATGACTGCGTTCCGCGTAGAGATTTGCGTGCGTGCGATCCTGAATTTTCGCGTTGTCTTTAATTTAATTAATATTCTTGTCCCGTAATTGAGCCCAACCTTATAGTTTAAAATATAGTCTCGCGTAGTTTTTTTTGTACTTTTGGCTGTCAACGAGCCACCGTTTCTCCTCCGTGCGCCTCGCTGCGCGCATCGTCCTTCCGAGCGTGAGCGCGCGTTCCGTTGCCCGGGCCAGTACCAGACTGTGGGCCCGCCCGTGGAAATTTTTGAAGTGTTAAAACCTCTTCAAATTTTGAATAAATAGGTTATTAATTTAGTTCCGCCTCTGGCTTTTCATTCTCGAAAGGACCCCGCCCTCCCTGCAGTCGCTGAGGCGTCCTGAGCTAGCCCGGTTAAATTTCGTTGTCGGGGACGCTGTTTCTCGCCTCGTATCGCTGTCTTCCGTTCTATTGTCACGTGTCTGGGACTTTCGATTTTTTTCGTTTTTATTTAGTTAAGGGACCGACCCCCCCCCGGGCGGTGCGAATCCGTGGGTGGGTTGGGAAGCTCATCGCTGGTGCGTAAACTCCGGCATGCTGGTGCAAGCCCCGACGGATTTGGCCCGTGCGGGTCGATTCCAAGAATTGTGTCGACTCGTTGCTCCCCCTTGCGGCGCAGCTCTCGACACCGGAAGATTCACGCCGATGCCCCGCGATTCCAAGAATTTTGTCCGCCGATTTTCGGGCGGCAGCCATTATCCCTCTTGATGCAGGAATCCGTCAGCTCTCGTCAGCTATTTGACATCGGAATATTCGCGGTGTAATACTGAAAATTTGTCGGCTCTCGTCGGTCAAAGAAAAATATTTCAGGTCAATCCGAGCGCCGTACCCATTCTTGGTACCGATCTCGTCAATATTGCTCTTTCTCTGTCCCTCACGTTTCGTTAAAATTGCTTGCCCATCCTCATACCTCGTTCACTCCCGTGCTATTGCCCCCAGGGGGCTGACACTCGTATGTTATTCTTCGAGATTAGTGTTTGCAGCGACCTCTGGATCAATAGTACCGAAAGTATAAACTAGCAAATTTCCCGCCATAAATTTAAATTGAATGAAATTCAGAAACTGTTATTTAAGAAAAAATGATCCAATATTACTGTAAATTTTGCAGTTAATAAGGTTAGGTAACTTATTAGCTGCAAATCTCACAGATATAATAATTTCTTTAAAATTCGAACTTTATAATTTAGTTATAATCATTCCTTATCAATTATAAATTTTAAGTTAATGCAATATGATTTTAAATCATTATTATCAGATCGATCGGGTTCGTAATATGAACAAATATGAATAATAATGATATAAATTAAAAATTTTTCTTTTATAATGACCTATGAGTTCTAAGAAACATAACCCGTAGTAATGTCATTTACATTCGACTTACCAAGTTACATATATTGTTACGTCCCACGTAACGCTCCCTGTGCCTGCATCGGCCCGCGTATCGAACTAGCCCGGGAGGCCCAGGATTTTTCTTCTTCAAAATAATAGACTCATCGAGTCTAAAATTCATTCTTTTCAATACAGACAACCGAGGGCCCCCCATCTTAGTTCTCGCAACAGGCTGTTACTACGCTACGTAAATAGTAGATAAGTCAAAAGGGGTCCCGAAGACCTTGAGACCAGCTGCTCCCCATAATATTAAAAATATTTAAGAAAAGGGGACATGCGATGACGGATACCACCCTTGCACGGGCGAGCTCGTGAGTCCCGGCAGAACGGCGACATTAACAATGTCGCGAACCCGGTCAATCGGGGGAATTCCGCACCCGAGGGTCGAACGGCCTGACAAGGTCCCTCAAAAATCCCGCTCCCCCGATCCCGTTCCGGGGCCGGACACGTGCACCGTGCGCCCGGGCCCCCGGTAAAACTCCTACAATGGCCGTTTATGACCCCCTTTGTCAAAAACGGCCGTTCCTCGCGTCCAGCCTCGTTAGCGGCCGGGTTTTTCCGGGCGACCGGCCGCGGGTCCCGTTAGCCGGCCCGCGCAGCCGGCGGAAAAACCCGAGCCGCGGCCCCAAGTAACGGGGCCCCCGCGACTAGGTCGCGAGGGGGACGCGAGGGGATTTCCGGGCCCATCTCGCGGAAGTTCGGGGGATCTCGCGAATTATGGCCGCGAGCGTTGACTCAACCCCCCCGACTTCCCTTGCGCAGGCCCGACCGGGCCCCAAGGGAAGCGGGGAGCAGCAACGCGGTGGCGCAAGCGCGCGCCACCCTTCGCGTCCACCCAAACTCCCCCCCCCACATTCCCGATCCTTCCATTCTCCCCTTTCCCTCCACATATCCTGTCAGGCCGAACCCCGGGTGCCATGCGTAGCGTCGCGAGGCTTGCGCCTTGGACGCCGCGGTGACCAGGCCCAAGCCGCTGCGCCGCTACCGCCCCCCCGAATTGACCTGCGCCGCGCCGAGAAGCCGAAGGGTGCGGCCGCCGCCCGGGTAACCGCGATAAGTACCCATAGGTAAATTAGACAGAGAGGTTCCCTAAGGAGCTCTCTAATTGGCTGACGCGTCGGGGCCCTCGCTATATAAAGAGGGCCTAAACTGAAAGAAATACAGTCGGTCTCCCGAAGTGAACTAACAAACCTCGCCGCCTAGTTTCTCGCCGAAACCTTTTACACCCATCTTCCATTTCTCCGAGTTGGCGCTCCCCTGAAGCTGCCGCCACTTCCCACTCTCTCTCCCTCCGAGCTCCACTGGAGCTGCCTCTTCTGCCTCCTGTCGCTCATCTTTTCTCTCTCGAGCCTCCGATTCCTCTCCCTTTCCCCCGCTGTGCTCTCTCCCTCTCTCCCTCTCTCCCTCTCTCCCTCTCTCCCTCTCTCCCTCTCTCCCTCNCCTCCCCCTCCCCCTCCTAATTTCTTCGATTAGAGTGTCACCCCCCTCATTGGCCCATATTTAGGTTTGTAGATGTCACCTCAACGCTTACCGTTTGCGAACTAACTCTATGGTATCGTTGTGCTATCACTTATTGCTATCCGAATATTCTGAAAATGAGCGATGGGCTTCGTCGTCGAAGTAGTAGGATCTTATTGCTTAAACAATTCTTAGACCTTGAAATCCCCGCATATATAAAGCCCTCTGAGGATACGCAACCATCATAGTTTGTAACGCCTTCGCGTGCCATTAAAATGAATTCTACAAAGTGTAAGAAATTGATTGAGATTATGGAAGAAGCGTATCAACTTTTGGAAAAACGGAATTCGATCGCGGAAATTTCAAACTGGATAAAATTTGGTGTTCAGAATATTAGACTCCTCGGTAAAATTCTGAAAAAAAAAACGTCACGCTAACGATCGGGGAGAAGACAAAAATCTTAACGACTATCGGAATATTAATATCTCTGAAAAATGTAAACAATGTCAAAAGAAGCATAGGGACGATAAGCGAGAGACGAAGTGATCGAGTACACTGGAGTGATTTGAAATCGGCCTTCAAGGGAAGAATATGTACCGGAGTGATAACGAACCTGCGATATAAGAACTTGAAGCATTTCCTAGAAGATTTAAAAAATTGTTCACTAGCAGGGTGAATAACGTGTAACATCCAAAAGGATGGAAATATGAAAGTGAACGTCATCTTGTCCTGTAAATTCGAGACTATGAAAGGTGGTGAGATTTTTGAAGAGACTAAATTCTTTAATACTAGAAATGAAGTTATTCTACCTTTCACGGACATCGACGAGTGGTTTGACGTAAATATAACGCATAAATTGCTGGCCAAGATAAAAAACTTCCAGGAAAAGAAATCAGGCTGTTCGTTGTTGAAAATTATAAACTTGACAGTGAATATCAACGCATACATTTCTATACACGGTGGATTGTCGACCTTCATCGAATTTCCTGAAGATATTCAGTGCCAGAAAGCAGTTGTGAACATTAAAAATAGTGATTTCTTTTGCTTCCTCTGCTCGGTAAATGCAGCTCTATGTCCAGCGACGTGTAGGCCAGTTCAGTGTTAAATTACATAGGTTTAAATTTTCCCATTGGTTTGAAGAACGTACCAAAGTTTGAAAGGATGAATGGTTTGAAAATGAACGTTTACGGTATAGAGCGCGATAAAAATAGTAGCGTGATTGTACTGATTTATCTAACAATAAGTCAACAGCAACGTTCGGATAAAGAGATGATTCATCTACTTATGTTACGAACAACAATTTTTTCAAACGGTGCAGATGGTAACGTGTATCATTTCGCCTGGATCCGAAATCTATCTCGGTTACTGTGTTCGCAAATTTCAAAACGTAGTCACTATACCAGATTGTGCGATATATGTCTGTGTCACTTTAAATTAGAAAGCTCTTTCGAGAAACATAGACTCGATTGCATGAGTTTTAATAAATGTAGTGTGGAATTACCAAATGAGAATGATAAAATTAAAAAATGACAAGTACAAGGTAGCTATTTCGTTCGTTATATGCGCCGACATCGAATGCATGTTAGAACCAGATACGGATACATCTAATTTGTCAAATACAGCCATTTACCGGGAATACGTTCCACACGCGTTGCCTATTATTTGGAATGTAACTATGACGACTCTCTCTCCAAATTTAAAGTTTGTCGTGAAAACGATTGCGTGGAATGGTGCGTGAACGAGTTAAAAGAATTAACTTAGTTCGTAGAATTTTAGCTGATACGCATCATACCGATGGAACCGCTAAATTTTGAACAGGGAATTGAATATTACTCGGCGAAGATCTGTCAAAACCCTTTTATTCGTAAACGTAAAAAACCCTTTATGTCTCAGGATGTGAAGCATTGGGATTATTGCCATTTTATGGATAAATATCGCGGTGCTGCATATCACGAATGCAATTTGAACTATAAGATCTCGCATCCTATCCTGTTTCATAACTTGTCAGGCTGATACACATTTCTTAAATCAGAGCCCTGGTTACTTCTTTCGAGGGCTCGATAAACCTGCTAGCAGTAAATAAACAGCGATACATATCGCATCTTTCATGAAGAAAGTCAAGGATACGATTGTACGTTTTTGATTTATTGACTCGCTTAGATTTATGTCCAGCATTATCGAAAAATTAGCATTCTATTTGAAAAATGAAGAAAAATTAATTACGCGGAAGCATTGCAATAGTGTAGAGGAATTGAACTTGTTGACTACAAAGGACGTTTTTCCATACGAAGATGTGAGAGTTGGAAAAAACTTGAAGAAGATCAATTACCATACAAAAAGAAAAATTTTACCAAAACATCGTCGGTGTAAAAGAAACTTACGCCTAGTATTCTATTTATAAAAATAATACTTTTCAAAAATCGTAAATCTAAAAGAAAAGACTGCAAATATGTTATTTCACAGGAATACAGTTCTTCAGAAGCATGTGCCCTAGGTTAAAAAATATTGTCGTTAAAAAGTTGTGAAATCACGAAAGAAGCCTAGTATCTTCTGCTGGAAGTTAGTAAAACCAGAATACTAGATTGTAAGCACAACCCTTCCATTTTTCTTTTCACTGAGCAGTAATTGAAAGATGTATTAAATGGAATGAGTTATATACAGTGTGTCGCTATGCATGTTACAATAAACAAAATCGTACATGAAAGTCAAACGCCGCTTGAACGTGCCGATTTGGCAGCAACGTACTTGGCGCGCCCGTTTCCCACATAATGTAAAGCATCTTATTTTTTAATGTTCACTCACAACGCAGTTTTCGGTTGGTGTATTGATATTGTTTAAAAAAATTGTCTCGACTGTTTGGGTCATCTATGTCCGCGTATACAGGGTGTTACAGAACCCGAAATCACGGTTTAGACAGCGCTATCCTTGTTGAAAAAGGAATCGAAAAGTCCTTTACAATTTTTCCTGTTTTCCTTTGGAGAATGCGATTGACTGGCAGTGCGTCAACTAGTTATTACAGAAAAATTGTGCACTGTAGGAAAAAATAGTACAGTACTTTTTGACTCCTTTTTCAACAAGGATAGCGCCGTTTAAACCATGACTACGAGTTCTGTTACACCCTGTATATACATTAATTAGTAAGGTGATTGGCAAGAGATAACATATTTTTCAGTCCATTTCGAGACGTTCCAATTCGTATTGTGCCCCTTATGTTGTCCTTTGCGTAACATTTAATCGTTTGAGTCACCTTAACGTAGCTCTGCATAAGACATTTGTACGCATATGATAAACAAAGTTGTGTTCCTCAGATTCAAACGAGTTGTAGATTCCATGTTCCACGCGACGAATCAAGTCAAAGTATACCACGCTGTTGAAAGTGGTGTCTCTTCATATTGCAGAAGATACTACTTCTTTGTTTAGTTTCAGTAATAACATAGCATCTGGTGGAACAAAAATGCATAGAAAAGTGCCGAAACAGTAATTAGACTTGTAGCTATAAAGCTACGATATTATTTCTGAACAGAAAATTATACTCACATCGTAATTGTTTTCGTTAAGATACTGTTGAAACTTAAATGCCCATAGCGACGTCCCTTACCCCGAGCTAACAATAGGCAATTATATTCAGCGGGTCGTCCGAGGTCCTTACCGCGCCAATCCGAAAAAGGGGCATTTATGGCCCCTGCAATAAGGGAATTACCGCCCGCGGAACCTTCTAGCTTAAAGTAACGAGTAACAAAATCTATTCTTCATTTTTCAATAGTTTCCGCGTCCCTATAATAAATACTAATCCGTTTCGAGCCCTCGCTCCCAGCTGCAAAATGTGTCGAGCACATATTTCGATTTACCGTTACAAGTTAGTCCACCCTCCACGTGGCTTTTTGGGGATTTCAGACCCTCCCTTTTTTTCTATTCCACCAATCGCGATGCGTTTGCTTACGCCTCCACCTCCGGTTAAGCAAGTAGCATAATTTTCCTAGCAGAACGAAATCAGACTTCGAAGAGTCTTAACGAAACCCAAGGACCGCGACCACCTCAGTCGTCCCACTAAAAAATAGGATCCTTGCGCGCCAAAAGCAAACAAGGATCGGGAATCAGTGCTCCTTAGGATAGCCTAGGCCAGCAGCACTGCCCTCTATCGTTAAGTGCGACTTGCACCAACAATTCGGTATTATTTTATTATTTACTCGTATCACATGGAACTCATTCCGGAAATAAAATCTCGTAATTATGCTGTTAAACCCGACCAAATGTTTAATCGCGATAAAGCCACTGTTAAAACAGAAACTGTAATAAATTCCTGAAACATGGATTGGAAATTGTGATCAGACACGGTTCAGATTTATAATCCACTCGTGCATGCATCGAATGTCCAGGTTTCATAATTTGACAAACTGGTTTAATCAATTTCCGATAAAACGTCATAAAATCCGAAACTCGTTCCTATATTGCCAAAACCTTGGGTGGTAATTTAAATCATCATGTCTGATTTGTCATTTCAATATAATATTGTGAATCGAACGTTCATAAAATTTAAAAGAATGTTTGTAACATGCTTTTACGTGCTGCGAGTCGGAATTTAATTGTGTTATTTTACATTTCTAGTTAATGGATGAAATTTCGGTTTGAATCTTTTCTTTGAAATGCAGTTTTAGACCCTTTTGCCTGGATTATCTCAGAGCTTTTGTGAAGTTCAACGAGATACATTTAGTGCCCAGATGAGCACATCTTGATTGGCATGTGCACTCGCATGCCAGAAGTGCAGGACTGCACTACCCGCGAACCTCGGCCGTGCACTTGAGGGTGCAGGGGAATCAGTACACGAGTAGCCTCTGTACAAGTGGAGTACAGAGAGCATTGTGGAGAGAACCGCATCGATTAGTCCGTTGCACCGGCCACGACAAGGTTTATCCACAATGGCCTTCCCTGGGCCACTAAATAATTGTTCCAGCTGCATTCTGCGCTACTTGCAGCGCTGCATGCCCTGCATTTTCGTTCCTCGGTACATCCGCGAATTATGGGGAATTCCATGCCCACCTAAAATAATGGTTCGATCAGCCACCAAATGACGCTTCTATATATAATGATTTACATAAAATATACGTAATCAGATAATGAGATCTAGAGTGGCTCGAATAATTAGTAAAAATTTCAGAATAAAGGGGGAATTTAAATAATCTGTACAATATACGTACGAAATACATGGGATCAGATGATGAGATGTAAAGCGTCTCGAATAATGAAATAAAATTGGAAATACAGTGAATTAGCCATTCTGGTGTTTTTTTTTTATTTTTTTAGTTGTAGGGGTGTTTGGATAATTGTATCGTTTATTTTGGGCTCAGATGGCTTCGTCTACCTTTTCAGGATAAATTTCCTCGCGTGAAGGATTTTCGGATTTGCAAAATACCTCCACCGGGCTGCAATCGAGAATAAATCACGAAATGTTATCGACGTCGTGTCTCGTACTCGGGCTGGCAGGTCGAAAATTCGATCCGGCCGATTTGTCGGCCGTCATTCGTTATTATCGCCGTAACGAGATGAGCGGGAGGTAAAATGGTAAGTGGCGTTGTAATGAACGAGACAGTCATGTGGGGGAAAAAGGTGATAAATTCGTAAAAACACGGGAATTCGCGAATCATCCGAGAACATCATTTCCTGTATCAATTACCTCGGTACGGGAAAAAATGTCCGGTGTAAATACAATTTTTTAAAGCAATAGCTGATGGATTTGATAATGGGAAAACCTTTTATCACCGCTTATCATTGCTCACAGTCTTATCAAATTTTCAGCAAAGAATTCTTTGCTTTGTTCGGGATGTCTGGCGATCCTTTAAAAAGAGAATCCTGTGAAAAGGCTCATTTTTCTCTCCGAAAAAATTGAGACGCATCGGTGCAGCCAATTTGCATTGTACGCGTGCATTGCGAATGCGTGAAAAAAAGGAAACTGGGAATTGTGGGATTCCGGGTTTATATAAATTCATCTGGATTCCTAATAAAGATGAAAGTTGTTCCTCTCGGTATTTTGACCTTTCGCTTCCGAACTGCAATAATACATTCATTGCAGAAACTCATCATTGTTTATTTCACCTGTTTTCCTCCTCAATTGCAATTAAACTCTTTTGAAAATGACGCGTTAACAGTAATGTTAACTTTTATCGTTATCTTCATTGAGGAAAAAATAGCATTCCTAATTAGCACCGATTTTTCACGTTTCAGTTTGTTTTTAATAATATCCAAGGCGAAGTCCTATTTTTAATACTGAAACGTATGACCCGTCAGTGATTGCACTTTAACGGAAAATGTTTATGATGCGTTTTAATTTCGCAAAATAACGGGCAATCTTTCGGAAAGCGAGGAACCAACGTTCCGGATTTGGCACGGCTCCGAAAGTCACAAAAGCGATAAAAACGGCGAACCGCAATTTGTTTCGTTACAACTTAAATGAAATAGCGTTGTTCTAACTGTTGCCGGCAATGGGTTATATGTTTTTAACGACCGCGTCATATTTTACCGCGGGAATTCTCCATCATGAAACGTCACTGAGGTCGTAGGAAACAGAAACGTTCCAGGAGTCCGTGTAACATTAATTTTTACCATTTGCAAAATTAATACCATCCATTGATATCTTCTTTCACTAGACATTACGAAATTATTTCAACCTCCTTTCATCTTCGGCAACTGGAGCACTTAGAATTAAAAAGAAAAGAAATTACCCTCAGTTCCATTTTAAACTAATTAAGTAGAAATGGTCCTCGTGAAAATGGGAAAGGAATGACATTTAAGATATCACGAAATTCTCGGTATTTATTTTAATTCTCTGCACCTCGAGCTCTCCTCCAGGTAGAGGGAAATTGAAAGTAGCCATATTACCCACCTGGTTAAAAATAATAAATTATCTTCAGTCTCGTTTGAATTAATATCAGAAAACGTGACATTCGCGGGATCTTGCTAAAGTAGACATTATACCCTGCACCGAGTGATAATTATTTCGTTTATTTTTCAACAGCTCCAGCGTACCTCGAGATAGAGGATGAATAAGTAGTTGCATTGTTCATCCTGAAAGTAAAAAGAAAAACAAGAAATTACCTCGGGTTCCATTTTAAATAAAATAAGAGAAAGCGAACGAACCTCGCCGCAGCTCCGACGCCTCGGCTCGCGATATCAGACTCAAAGCTCGACTTCGCATTCAAGCTCGGCAGGGTGGAACCGAAACACCCCTTGCGACTTCCACGCACCTCTTTTTATTACGGGAGAAGATCCGCAGTAAAAAAAAGATGGCACTTTTACGAGGAAGGAAGAAAGAGCGCCGTATCTCGACGCGTTTCCTCGCGATCCAGAAATTATCCAACGATCCGCTAATAAACACGAAATTCCCTCTCTAGGACGTAATGCGGCTTTCAAAAATTGCAAGCTCAAAAGCCTTACATTACCGTCATTTTGTCCGATCCCTCGACGAGGAATTGACCATAAAAAATCAATTCCCTGCGTAGTCTAAGAATAAAATTTTAATTCAAAGATAATGATTTCTTTGAATAATGCTTATTTGGATCAAATGACTGTTTTGGTAATGCTTCAGGAATTTCTTTAAAAATGTCACGCGTTTAATTGCAACAAATGCAGTCAATTAGGGCATGACAAACCATGAATCCAAGGGACTTCTGAAGTTTTACTTGGATTTCTTTATTATTATGGTACGGAAACGAGTTTGCCATATAATACAGTACCAAATATAATTGGACACAGTTGTAAATATAAATTCCAACCTCGGTAACGAGGTATTTGGAAGAATCCCTTTTACCGACGTCGATGAAATTTCTCGACGTGTTTCACATCACCCTTAACTTCATCCAAAGAAATAATTTCCTCGAAGGAAGAAAATTTCTTCTCGGTGCTTAAAGGCGACTTCGCGACGGGTAGCCTCAGCTTTGGCTTTGAACACTGCAACGAGCTTAGTCTCTCTTTTTTTCCGGCTAATTTGTGGCCGAAACGTTCGAGAAGCTCACCGAGGGCCTAAAAGCTCTGCGGTCGTTGCTAATTACTGGCCGTGTCTCGGGGTTGTTCCCGCACGGGCAGCCAAGCATGCAGCATCCCTCGGGAATGCAACTTCTGGGAAGAGGAGATGCCCGTTTGGGTTTCGCGTAGCTCCTGTCGCCGAACTCCGGCATTTCCGGAAAACTTTAATTAAAAGTCACCCGCGATGTGCCACCTCCGAAATCCCGAGGGAAGACGCCTCGGCCGAGTTTAACACGCCGTGGGAACTCCCCGCGAAGATGCTGGAGAGCCGAGGGGAACTTCTCAATTTGCTGATGCTCCTTGTCGTGTCATTAATCATAACGCTTTGGACACTTCTCCCTTCACTTCGATGTGACGGAAGTGTATATTTTTCCCGTATAAAGAACATCTATTTGAACATCAGGGTTTCATGTTTGAAACCCCTTCATCATTACCCATAAAGATGAGGCAACGCATCGACATGAACCGGAATTATAGATCAAGATGAATTAACGTGTTTTTACACGAAGTTATTAGGAATAGATGCGCTAAGAAGAAATATTCATTGAACCAAAGAAATCTTTTCTTCGTCAATTAACCAAATATTTCTCGGATTTAATGAAATTTTCTTCTCGGAGTAAGATGAAAAAAGATACTAGGGAAGAGAACGTAAAAACTCCCAGCATCACGGTGTCGATTGGAGAACACCGATCACTTCGTTCTTTACCAGTAAGATTCACCAAGTAAGATTCAATGACAAAGTGCCGATTGATGAACAGTGATCACCCCTCCGAGGTGTAAGTTTGATAGAAAATCTGGGAAAGAATCCAGATGTTAAAAAACCACATCGTAAGGTCTACCGGAGAACCGATGGGCTCCTTCTTCATCATCGAGACGTCTTATCAAATGTGGGTTTCAGGGAGTTTCCTAAAGTTGGAGGTGAATTTCTTCTACGTCAAAGCGTTGATCAGAGTGCGATGGCGATCCATCCTGCCGGAGAAAACATCAGCTAAAATGCTATCGGACGCAATTCGTCGATCAGGGATAAGTCTAATGGAAAAAGCGCATTAGCGCAGCTTTGGGGCGATTTCCTGGCAAACGGAACGAGGAAGGTTTGGTCATTAGAAATCCGATATCGGCGCTCTCGAGCTTTTTCCTGGATAGGATATCGTCCGGTGACGACATCCTGTCCTCCGATGGGAGGTCCTGGATGGTCCATCCTGATCCGAGGGCTGCCAGTCGTGTGGATCAGCGATAGTGCTCCCCTAACGAGGGATACTAATTCATCCCTGATACCAGTGCTCCTATCAGGCCTCCTCCGGCTGCATAGCGGATGCATTCGGTGCATCTTGCGCGCATCTTGCAGTAACCAATGGCTTAGTTTACACCGATCACCTGGTGCCCGCCCTAAAGGTGCGGTTTTATTAAACTATCGGTGTAAATGATCGTATACCGCCTTGAAATGCCGCGCACGAAAGATGCGTATAGTCCCATCTCGGTGCATCGTCGTTTATACCGACGGTTTAATAAATCCACGCCTTCGCTATGCCTACCAAGTGACCCATTAAAACTAGGCCAGCGAATCGAGTTCACTTCAGTGTCAGGAAGGTTTGAAACATTTCTGGTATTAAGTTTTCTATCGGATTATGTATTTTTATCTCAATGGTTGAGTGCATGACGACGCCTCCACTTTCTGGCACCTGACGTTAACAGCAATTACGGCCACTGGAAACGCGTAGCAGCTCCCATACCCCATTGACTGTTAATCCGTGGCAGGCCTGTGGCATTGATTGCCAATTCCCGCATTAACATGCTAATCAGACAATCGATAATCAGCAGGAGATCACCTGTTAATGCGACTAGTACGGAGTCAGCGGATGAACTGCTGCGCGGTACAAAAGAAGTATGGACTTTCGGTCTTAGATTGCTCCTATCCTGCAGAAATCCCTTGAAAGTGAAATCCGACCTCCAGGGAAGTTCGAAGAAATTTTCGCAAAATTTTATACCGACGATGGAATGGAAATTTGGGGACAGAGGCCCGCCGAAACGTCAGCACTTGTAGCTGTCAGCGTTTCGCCGCCATCGGATACGAGATCATGAAATCGGTTCGATTAATTCCGTGCAGAGGAGTTCAGTGGTGTCGAGGCGTCCGATAATTAGGGGTGTGCAATTAATTAGGATAATCAGTCGCCCATGACAATTTCCCATTGAGATTCGTTGGCTTTTCGTCCTACGACCTGTGATCGATGCGACGTCGTCGAAAGACGTGCAGTCGGGGGTAAAAATGTCCCTCGTTAATGGCCGACCTACATTTCAATTGTACACATTAAACTCCAGGGAGTGGAGAAACGAACGTGTCTATGGACAAAGGTGACGGAAATGCAGATGGACGTCGATTCCCTGATTCCCTTTATTTCAGAAAACATTCGACGAGTCGCTGTCGCCGTCTACATAAATCGAACGCGCCGAGAAATGGAATAATTTCCTCGATGTAGAATTACTTTGCTAAGGATGGATATCCAATTATTGGCCAGCTGGACGGATTTAACGAAGGAGCCGAATTTCCCCCGGGAAGCCGACTGGTGCGCTAATTGTGTATTTTCAACAAATAGACACGACACATAGGCTGATCATTGGACGCGATGCCGATTCGGAGGTGCCGAATTTCCTGCCGGAATTACGGCTCGTTATTCCGGCTAGCTTATTTAGCTGGGACCCGGTATGCAAAGTGGTGATTCGTCGGCGACTCCGTAAACAGGCTTGGAAACGTATCCTATCTATCGGTCCCGTTTGCGTTGCCTCCTATCGGGCTTGGCTACAGCGAACTTCTGCAACTCGACGGACGTGGATTCTGGCTGCACCTTTGAGGAGGCACGTCTTATATATATGCATGATCCAAGGTGAAGAGGAAAATTGCAATATCGTATCTGCGGATTATTTTGCATATCGCAGCGTTCATTTCTTTCTAAAAGATGTCTAGTCTCGACGGGGTATCATCTATATTCTGGCAAGACTCTCGTGTGCATATGATTATTGAAGAACCTCCTATAGCTGCATACTGAGAGAGGTACAATATTTAAATATAAATATATCGGAAGGAAATGAGTGATCGAAAGACATATTAATTTTTCTGTTATTTCATAGTAGGTTACAACCTATCTATTGTCAGATTTCGCGTGCCTCCTGTCAGTCGTGGTTGAAGCGAACTTCTACTTCTGGGGGACGTGGGTCCTAGATGCACCTTTGAATGCATCCTGGATGCACCTCTGAGAACATCCAATCAGCAGGAGCGCAGGTCGGGAGCAAAGAGGAAAATTCCTGCCCATCATCGAATCTGCATACGTATCCACACATTATTTCATACATAGCTTGTACATTCGCCAGTAGATCATTTCTTTTGAGAGGTATCGACCCTACCTCGGGTAATATCCCGTCTCGGCTTCGTTAAAAATTGAAATATCGATTGACAACTAATGAAGAACCTTTCCCAGCTCCCGGTGGATGGAAAATAGGAACACGAAATTATTCAATGCGGATTAATGAGACGAATATAAAGTTGATTAATGGGATACTTCCTTTCCCATCCGTTTTTTAAATTCCCCAGCCATTTGGAGCACATGTAGAAAATGTGTAGGGATGAAGACAGATCAAAAAGGAAAATGCCGACCCACCACCGGATACGAGACCTGTCTGCGTCTCTTTTACATAAGGGACCCGGGTTGTGCATACACGACATTCGCATTAAAATGTATGTCACAACGTGGCGTTTTCCTGCCACGTAGGATGTGTCCTTGCAAACGTTACCTAGGTTCGTACCTAGGGCAGAAATGTATGCGTCGAAGAAGCATGTACCGGGGCTGTAAAATCGTATCTCGTACCATGGAAGGGGTCGACCTCGTCTTGCTATCGCTGCTGAATTTCTATCCCCTCGACGTTTTACTTGCGATTCGAGATGCGCATGCTCGCACCCTCCACGTAGAAACCATCTAGGGAATTTTCCCTGCTGAAAGGGGCGCGACTCGGAATTACCGAGACCCCTGATACCTCCCCATTGACGATTTTTTACCGGAAATAATTCCATCGAAAAGAACTACCATTACGAACCTTAAAAATCATCTATATATCACCTCTAGGTAAATCCAAAACGATCACCTTATTTAACCGTTTGAGTCCTAGGGGGTATTGAAAAAACACTATCGAAGAATCCCGAACAGCGCAACCGCGCTTTCTCTAAATGAGTACGAGAAGAATCAAACAGCGCGATAGCGCTTTGTTTATTTTATGTCGATGAATCCCACTCGGCGCGATAACGTTTCTAGAATTGTAAGATGTATTATTTACACCCTTGCGTTACGATTTAAATTCCAATAGCGCGTGCCATAAACAACAAAAGTGTCGGTCATACATCGGCCCATTTCACGGTTTGGCTGAACGTAACTTCTCATACGGTTTGTTTACATTTGGCCCGATTGACATACCACGTCTCTCACACATTTTGTTCACGTTTGGCCCGATTGATTTACCAGCTCTCTCACACGATATTGTAAGTTAAGAGGTTAAAAGAAGGAGCTGTGTAATGTACTTGGGTCAGTGAATCTGAGCGACTTTGACAATCGGTGACGCACCGTCAGTTGTCCACAACGCTCGAAATGTGCTGGGTTTTCTCGACATAAAATCTGAACAGCGCAATCGCGCTGCCTGAGACTCAAACGGTTAAGGTAAGTATACTCATGGTCGAACATCGTCTTAAATATTGCTTTTATTATGCATTTCATGAATAATGGCTGTTCGAGTACTAGTACATTCGACTTTTCTATCGGCTTCGCAGCAAATAATGAATGACTCAATATTTACACATATATATAGCATGTGTTTTAGAAACTAGAAATTCTGATTTTTACGTTGATTCAAGTCATCTGAACCTCATATCGGTCTTTATGTGCTTAATCTTGATCTGAATCTGAACTGAGTGTTCGGCCACTTGTACACTTATGGGGCCCTCTTCTTCCTTATTAATTTCATTCCCTTAAAGTCAATTTTAAAAAAAAAGTTCACACTTCATGCATACTTATTAATTATTCAATAGAACCCAACTATCGCAAAATAGTGGAATTCGCGTATTATACACGTTAATCTAGTAGAAATAGGGTAATAGGTGTTAAACTTAAACGTTCATCCAACCCACGATTTTTTCCCAACTTTAAATATGCATTTATAAGAAACATTGATTTTACGTGTTAACTTCTCGATGCGTTTATCCCTAGTTGAAATAAAATGTGTACTTTAATGTTACGTGTTAACGTTATTTAAACGGATAGTGAACGATTATGAACAATTATTTTACGTATAGACTGCGTTTATACGACGTTCGTGTTACACGACTGAAATAGTTGTTGAATAAACGTAGAATAGGCGTTATATTTACGTTTTTTGCATCGTTTATTCTTTTCCTACGTGTTTTTTTCTCAACGTGTATTCCACCACTTTGTGTTTATTAAAAATGAATCGAAAGATGTAATCCAGGGGAGAAATGAATTCATCTTCAATTGGAGAGATAGGCGTTATATTTACGTTTTTTTCATCGTTTATTCTTTTCCCACGTGTTTTTTTCTCAACGTGTATTCCACCACTTTGTGTTTATTAAAGATGAATTGAAGGATGTAATCCAAGGGAGAAATGAATTCATCTTCAATAGGAGAGATTTTAGAATTTCTGTTCATTTTCCCACTGTTAATGTCGATTATCATCAGATGTGGAATCCGCGAGATCGAGATATGGTGGAGTACATTTTCAGAGATTTGCCTTTCTAACGTAGCATGCAATTCTCCGAGCAAAGTGCAGCCATCCTCGAAGGCGTTTCGACGGGGTGAATTTCATGTACAAGAACGGGATCGTACAAAATCGAGTGCAGGTCGCTACTAGCGTCTCCTTAATGACGCAGGACGGCTTAGGAGGATCAAACGGTGGAATTATCGACCCGAGATTTCCCGAGTTTCCAGGATAGACGTGCATATTTGATGCGCACCCCTGGATGTAGAAAAGCATTCTGCATCTTCTACCACCTTAGCGAGCATTTCCATCCCCGAAGTGGTAGTCCTATTTTCGACTCGTGGTGGAATTGAAATATCTGCAATATCGAGTCCTTGACCTGCGCGGCAGGAAATATCACGTAAAATTGCAAATAAAATGAAAAAAAAAAGAAAATTGTATTTCGCTGGAAATCATCATTAACATATAGGCTGTCAGTTCAAACGATCCAAAGTTTTCCTTATTTTTGCGGAACTCGACTTGGAATTTCCATTTTGGCTATTTTTCCTTCTATAAGCTTCCTATGAGAAAATTCCTCGCGCATCTGATACGGAGTTTACATTCAATGTAACTTAAATTGAAATTGAAACGAGGAAGTATACTGTACTATCACTCACGGTGAATTATTTGGATAAGACGACTATACTCGCGGTCTTGTTACGCGAATATCGCGAATACATGCAAATAGTCGCTTTTATCGCGACCGAAGCAGAAGTAAAGATTCGACGGATGCAATCTTTCCCATTTTATCTGGCTTATAGTCGTATGTTGGCGTTTATGGTTAACTCCGTTTTACGAGCCCTGAACGCTTGAAGATGGCGGGTAATGTCACCTTATTTTTTTATCAATGGTTAGGTTCTTGAAGAAACTAAAAAAGATATAGGTCATGAGTTGGGTTTTAAACCCGCAAAGATGACGAGGAAGGTTCCCTTATTTTTCTTACCAACGGAAGTATAATGGGGAAGAATTAAAGAAAAGCGGAAATATAGTTCTCGAGTTGGCGTATATACTTTAATGGTAATACAAATCCTGTCTTGTTTCTGTTCCGCGATACTGCGGGACAAGAAAAGTGCAGGGTGAATCCACAAGAGGCGGAAAAGTTTTTCGATCGCGAAGTCATTTGGAAGTCCTGGAAGTTACGAAAATTTCTGGCTGGTCGCAACATTTCCCGTCCTTCCAGATCTCTAGCTGCGAATTCAAAACGCGCGATGGCGAACGATTATTAAATTTGCATTGTCGCCGAATCGCGACGAGGCTTGACGTGAAATTGATGGAAACTGAACCGTGAGATAAATCCCACCTCGCGCTAGTGGAAATTGTATTTACTCTTTTGTGATCATGTGTAACATTTAATTAGGGAACAATTTGGTGATAGGACGGTAAGATGGAAATGAATTAAAACGTAAGTTGTACTCTACCTGTACTCACCGATCTCCGGTATGTTTTTGTCATGATCGCGTCCTGGGGAAAACTGAAACAGAAAGGAAATGGAAATTACTCGACTGTTGTAATTTCCATCTCGGGTTCATGATTTTATTTAAAAATTGCGAACGAGCCGGAAGGACGATGGCGCTCCCTCGGGTTCATGGAAAATACAAGGAACTTCCCGATCCTGCGTAAAAAGAGGAATAAAATGAGAATTAAATGCTTCGGAAGATCTCGCAGGCCCAAGGGGAACTTCTTCTTACTTTATCTCTGCTAGGCGAGTTATAAAGAGGCCGCGGAAGTTCGCGGCATTTTATGCTCTTTTATTCGCGTCTCGAGAGAAACGCAATGGAGCGACACTCCCTTGAAGAGAAATAAGAAAATCTCTGCATACCGTTTGTCATTTTTAAATAATTACTACTGGTACACCCTGACAGTTACATAATACCAGAAATTTAAAATATATATCTAATCTCTTAATAAATTAAATTTCCTGATATTTCTTCAAGGTGAAGTTGTCGAGGTAAATGATAAGGGGTGGCAGGGTTTAAAAAGTTGCCAGATATTTATAAGAAGCCACATCTGACCATTTTTCTGTGCCATAAACGTTTCAACAAAAAGTAAAACACCCATGAATAACTTTTTTCCACAAAATCGAGGAAATCCAGAAAAGGAGCACAAGCTCCAGTGACGTCACACTCGCGAGCTTTCCAGCCATTTTAAAATAATTAATACTGACGCTAACAATTATAAAAATACTGAAAATTAAATATGTATATTTTATCTGTGAAAAGAATTAATTTTACCTGATTTTTGCTTCAGGTGAAACTTTAGGAAACATAAGTGATAAGGGTTGGCAGGTTTTAGAAACCTGCCAGACATTTTTAGGAAGCCACATCTGACCATTTCTCTGCGCCATAAACGCTTTGACAAACAGAATGAACTTTTCTCCAGAAAACCGAAGGATTTCAGAAAAAGAGCAGAAGCTCCAGTGACGTCACACTCGCGAGCTTTTCTTCCAGGCGAAGAGAAAACATTACGAGGACGATGCCCCGTGGTGCAACCGGGCTGATGGAACCGAGAAAAACTCCGGTGCTCGTAAGAAAACCAATTGTCGGTAATGAAAGCCCGTGCAAATATTAGAAAAACTTTCCTTCCCACCTGGTACCATGAAGAAGACGCCGAAGTTGCGCCCAGATTAAATCAGCCCGAAAACACCCCCGGTGAAAATAAACTTGCACCAAGTACATTAGCGCGCGTATCCACATTCCGCAAAAACGTGCACATAAAGCAAGGATTACATCCCGCAGATATAGCGAAACGAAGTACTTCCTGGGAATTTATTTACCCTGAGGTTACACAAATCATGCGAGAAGGATAAAGCGAGGTTGTTAATAAAACACTTGACAAGAGATTATTATTATTTCACTGGTACAACAGGGCGTATAATTATATCATTTATAAATTAGCATCGGTATATACCTTAACATTTTAAATATGAGAAGATGCAGTTTTACAGCGATGCATGCACAGGTGCAATTAACCTCAAAATGTGGCTGACATTTCTTGAAGCGGGATATAAACGTCTTCATTCAGGAACGTGACATTTCGAAAACTAGAATCGTTAACCTGTGAAATTGCCCTGAATCCAGGTTATTGACATGGTATGCGCAGTTTTACGTAACCCTGCGAAACAGTGCATCGTTAAAGGTGCATCCGAGGTATTAAAAAACTGTAATAATTAATTCCAGATGCGCTGATGTTCCGTTTTATTTTCATTTCGCGGGATCCCCTCTTTGAGGCTATTTTCCCATTTCATTATTTTTGTCGGCACTCGCTATCAATGCGGAACATTTTTTCGATGTTCTTATGAATAGTAAACTACTTTACTATTCTTTAGAATACTAAACTACTTTAGAAATTCCGGGAAAGAGAGAGTTCCTGACCTCATCCCGAAGCCTGAGGCTTTCAACCACATACCAAAGGAAGTGGTTCAACCCCCTCAAAGTTCTTAAGTCGAAGAAAGCGAAGCATTCTCAAAATAGATATAACCGTAACTTCACTCGTCCTCTATACCCACTTACTTCCCCAATCCAAAATTGCAAAGAAAATATAATAAACCCCGCAAACCAAGTCCAACATAAAAAGAAATTGAAAATAAATTTCTATTCCACAAGCTTCTCAAGCAGCATCTCATACAATCCCATAGAAAAGAATGCGTTCATTTTGATAATAAAAGACGTGGTTGTCTAAATTCGGAAATTTATCTAAAAATATGTTTTTCACGAAATAAAGAAATACAATGGAAACGTGAGATTCGATTAAAATTTGGAAAATAATTCAAAGCGTAAACGTTGACGAGAATTCATTTTGGAACCCGGCCTCCATAATTGGACCACTATTTTTCCAAAGAACAATTATTGCGAACATGGCATTTTGATTCTTTCGAAGTACTTGCATAACAATCATGCACCCAAGTGTACCCTCCATTGCCTATTATTTAAAAATAAGACAATATCAAGATATCTGAGCCGGTTGTCACTCATAGATAATTTTGAGGACACGAAACATTAAATTTGCGGGTTTGAATTTTTTTAAACAGGAGTAACTATTTTATTTTTCGGAGCTGTAAGAACGTACGTCGAAACGTTGTCGCAGAACGCCCATTACCCTCGCACCGATGAGAGTTCAGGTTTCATATTTTTCCTTAAGGTGATATAAAAGGGTCATTCTATACATATAAAACGTAAAAATATTTATAAAACTCATCTTCAAACTGAGTGCACCGAACCATTTGAAACGTTAGTACGTGAATAATGAAGGCTCCAAGGAAGAACGCGATGCTTGTTGAATTTCATTGTTCAAAAAAGGTGTCTTTTTTATTCAGCCTAGACTAGAACCAAGATCACACTTTTTAATGAAACATGAAATTTCACGATCATCGCGTTCTTCCTTAGGGCCTTCATAATCACGTACTGAAGTTTCAAATGATTCGGTGCACTCAGTTTGGAGAAAAGTCTTATAAATATTTATATATGTATATATAGAATGACCCTTTCATATCACCTTAATACCTCTCCGAGTAACCGTAGGAGGCATCAAGAGGGCCGAACTCTGGGGAAAAATCTCTTTACCGTAACGAAGCTCCGAGATGAGAAAACGAGGAAGCAAGAGCCCAGTAATTTCCCCTCCCATCGCGCTTAATCGCATTCGTAAAGCCTGGCGGTGAAGACCAAAGGACTCCGAGGTGGTTTCCCGGATTGATGAAGCGAACCGCGCCCCTTGGAAAATTTTGTTAATTCCCGGGAAACCTGCGAGGACCCGGGAATCGGCACGGCGCACTTCCGCCGGCCCGAGAAGACACTTAAAGGGAGGCCGTAACATCCGGACCGAGTAATGAGTTCTAAAGCCCCTTGAATGGTCCTAGGAATGAGCATGTCTCTACTTTCCGCGGTTTATTTCCGTGCCGTCAACCGCGCACCTGTCGAGAGGCGCCTCGGTTACGAGGGCCGAAATAAAAGCTCACAATGCCGTGCCAGGAATTGAGCCGGATGGTTCGAGCATCCCCAGGGAGGGGGAAAGCTCAGCAAGTGGGGGACGCTGTGGTCCATCTAGGGAATTTTAAGCGGGCAGGGTGGCCAATCTGGTGAATTTAACACAAATCCAGTGATTCTCGAAAGCTCGTTGTCATTTTCTATGACATCCTGTCAGGACAAAATTTAATGTCTTAAACGATTTACCTATTTCATTAGTTTATACATATTTTGTCTGCACTGCTTCTGCTTTTATCGATGATCTTCAGAATGGAAATGAGTATTTCGTGCTGGGTACTTTGATAGAAAAGTTCCAGGCAAGAATCCTAATTTTAAAATAGTTCTAAGTGTTAGAGACGAGCATTTTTATCGTGCGCACTTTTAATATTGCTGTTCATTGTTACGTGTTATACATAGGGTTCTAGAGGGGGTATTCAAAGCGCAAGCCTTTTGCAATATGAAATCCAGCGAAGTTAGTGTTTTTTTTTTTTCTTCTTTTTAACCACTTGCGCTATAAAGACGTGCCACGCACGTCGAGATGCTTTTGTTCCAAAACTGCCAGCGACATGTATACCACGTCGTTAGGCATTTGTCGCAGAAACAAAATCGACGTGTCCGGCACGTTGGCTAACAGTTGGATCGTTCATTATTCGAGCTACAGTTCCAGAGTGCACGACATCGCGTAGCGTCATCGATATCTTGGAAATATTTCAGAATCGATAGAGTGTATGTTGTACGGATGTTATACCACATGTTATATTGTAGAGCGTGGCACGGCAATCGAAAATTAAATCGTAGCGCAAGTGGTTAAATGTAAGTTGATGATAATTAATGCATTTTCGTATGATCTCGAGAATGGGAGCCCTGGGATTTGGGAATCGAGTCCCCGATTTTTTTCCCATAATAATTGATTCACATGAAAAATGTATTGTTGCAAAGCCGTTGGTCAACGTTTTATAGTCGTATACGAGACTGTTAATTTCGCATGCGAAAGTTGATCGTATGATCTGGAGAATCGGTCGTGGGAAGCTTTCGTTGTCCGTTCCGGATGGAGTAAAGCTCGAGATGCTCGACGAGTGCCAGTCGATCGGATCGATGGTCATCGATCGTGAACCGGGAAGTGCCGGCCGAAAAACTCCCGGCTACTCGACTGGCTTTATTTGGTATTATTTTTATTTTTTATTTTTCGAGCTCCATTGCTGGCGGGAAAAACATCCGAAGAGAGATTACAAGGCGGGGATGATAGAGTTTCTAACGCGTCATGTCACATTTCAGGTTCTCCGAAACGCAAAATTCCTGGATTTCTACGGTGACATGATAATGATATGCCCACGTAGATTAATAATTGCGGCGTAATACTTTTTACTGGTCTCATCTCCTCATTAGTAAAGGAACACTCATAAAAGTCTTTCAAGGTGCGTTACGTAACGTAATTCAACATTTCCGATAATCGATAGCAATTAGGTCCCCATTATGACGCTTTAATTACATGATCCTATATATCAATAATACTGACGTTATCTTTTTTCTATTTCAGTTTCAGGAGCGAATTAATTAAAGCTTACAAGGTCTAGGTACCGAACACGTCGTACCTCAAAATTTCCGATAATCAGTAGCACAAAGTTTCTTATTATGACGCATTAATTACATGATCCCGTATGCCGATAATCTAGATATCATTTATTTTTTCGTTTTTAACATCGACCGCGTCACTGAGGGCGAATTATTCCACGGAGAGCTTCCAGAGTATCTACGGCACAGAAGGAAATTCCGAACATGACGTAATTTAAAATTTCTGATAATTATTAGCAAAAAGGTCCTTATTATGACGCTTCAAATGTATGACCTCGTATGCAAATAATTTTAACATTTTTTCTGGGGTTTTAACATCACTTAATGCGAATAAATCCACGGAGAGCTTACAAGGTATCCACGGTGGAGAACGAAGTTCCGAACACATCGTAACTCAAAATTTTCAATAATTTGTAGCAAAAAGGTCCTCATTATGACGCTTTAAATGTACGACCTCGTATGCAAATAATTTTAACATTTTTTCTGGGGTTTTAACATCACTCAGTGCGAATAAATCCATGGAGAGCTTATAAGGTATCCTCGGTGGAGAACGAAGTTCCGAACACGTCGTAACTCAAAATTTTCAATAATTTGTAGCAAAAAGGTCCTCATTATGACGCTTTAAATGTACGACCTCGTATGCAAATAATTTTAACATTTTTTCTGGGGTTTTAACATCACTCATTGCGAATAAATCCACGGAGAGCTTACAAGGTATCCACGGCGGAGAACAAAGTTCCGAACAAGTCGTAATTCAAAATTTCCGATAATCGGCAGCAAAGGGGTTCCCATCGCGACATGGTAATGAGATGGCCGGTGGAAAGCTACTTAACATACATTTTATTGAACCTCGGTGTCGACCCACGGGTCTACTGGAACTTCGATACGTACGGCAAGGGTCGTTCGCGTAATTTATGACAGGATTCCACAGATGATAAACGGTTTCCGATAGACCTCAAGAATATTGCCACGAATGTTACCCCCGAGTGTATTCACCCCGTGAAGCATTGCCCCCGACAACGAAGTTTCGCCCCCATTTCGGGGGAAGCTTCCGACGCGAAAGCCTCCAAGTCGGCCACCGATTGTCAATTATTTTCACATTTCGCGGAATCCGGAGCCGTAATTTCTCCGCGCAATCGGCGGCCCGAGTTTTCTGGGGAATATCCGCGAAATGCATCCCCGAAGCGCCGGAAATCCGCGGCATGCATTTTTATACAGGTACTCCGAGCTTTCGGGTTTCCTGGCTCGTAAAGGATTAAGCGACGAAATTTCCGCCTGCGGAAGGCATTTTGCTGGAAACTCACCCCCTGAGAGGATGGATAATGCGCAGAAACCCGGAGGCATTATTTATCATACCACCCCAACCCCCCCGAATTTCTTGACGCGATCGGAAAGATTCGATCTATCTTTTTTTCCTCCCCATGGAAATGGGGCTATGCAAATATTGGGATAGACTTGCTTACCCGAAGTCCATTTTTGGAATGCCGTCGTGATTGATAATCGATCGAGCATGCTTCGTGAGCTGTTCATCCATTTTTCATGAATCTTTTGCAGCTTGACGAGACCGACCGAACAATTATTTACCAGGCATTGAAGTCTAGAGCTTTTTTGATCCTTTCACTTGTATTATTGATTGCAGCACGCAAAGTGTTTTATCTTGCAAATCGCGGGTAATAAGAGCATAATTGCAACTTTATTCAAAACCCTCCCCAAGATGGACGATGCATAAAACCAGGTATGGCAATCGATATCAACAAACCAGCCGAGTATTCTTCAACTTATCGTATTCTGTTACACAAGCGATGAAACCTAAGTGCGGACCGTAAAGATTGTAATGGCGTCCCAAGAGATGTCGCGACATATCTTTCTGTAACGAGCCGAGCATTTCCATGGGGGAATCTTAAAAGATATAGTCGACCTTCTGTGGAAACTTTCCGCCATTTTGAGCTGATCCTAAATGGCTTTTTTTAAGTCTCGCCATGAGGCAAATAAAAATTTCACTACGTTGCATCTTGAGGTGAAATTAAATAACTCGATAGACCATTCGACTAAAATTAAGCGGAAATAAAAAAAAGCTACCCTGAGAAAAACATGTCATTGAACCAAAGAAGCATTTCTTTGAATAGTACCAAAGAAATATTATGTTGATTCAAAGAATGATTATTTTACTATAATAAACTCGAATAAATTGGATGGAACATTTATTCGGAATTGTAACAATTCATTTGAGTCAAATAATTATTCTTGGAATTAACGAAATATTTCTTCAATTCAATGAATTTTTGTCTCAATGTATGAATAGTATGTACTTATGATTACCTATAACGATATGCACTGATAATGGTAACCCCGACTCTGTATTTCAAGCGACGAAGGATTAAAATCAAATCCGGAAATTAAATAAATATGACTATATTAAATAATTATGAAGTTAGTACAATGTAAGCGTTTTTCCTTCGACCTGTCCCATTTTTATCACACATCACTGATAATGACACCCCATTCGACTTTGCAACGCATGAAATAAGGGATGAAAATCGCATCCTACGCAAAAATGAAAGAAATGAAAGAAAAATTCGATAAACATTTAAATAAAATTAAGAAGTAAAGTAACACGTATCGTTGCATGCTTCTCTGCATCTTTTTAACTACATACACGCTTTCCTTCCACCTTAGCCATTTCCTACTCTCTCGACTGATAACGATAACTCCATTTGACTCTGCAGCGCATATAACGCGATTATGCACCGCAGAATCAAATTTGTCCTCTCGGGACTCGAGCTTACATAGGCACGAGGATGTAACAGGCTCCCTTTATTCCGAAAGAATTTAAAGCTCGTACGTGCTTACATGCCCCGGATATAAAAGCGCACCTCCGAGAGCTTGCACCCCGTAAATCCACCCCCGTAAGAAGTACCCACGCAAAAAGTGCCCCCCTAAAATCCAAGGGACTTCATTACAAGACCGTTAAAAGAAATCCTAATGTGTAAATGTCCTCAATTACCCCATAATTAGCCCTTAATTTCTGAAATCGGTAAAATGGCGGCGGCCGATTTATTTTCTAGGGAAAAAAGTGCGTATCAACAGGTGCCCGATAATCATCCTTGAAAAGTCGCGACCTGCGGAATAATTCCAATTGTTTACGTCCAAGGCAATGGGGTAGAGCTTAAGGGGTGTGGCGTTATGAAATTCCGGGAATTAAGGCGGATTAGTGCAACCATTGCGCGAATTCCCTGCGTTTGCTAATTGCTGGTGCACTGGAACATCCCCCTGTGCGCAAACGCAAGCTCAAAAGCTCAAAAAGGTGCCTACGGACTTGGACAATTGCAAGCCCCGCAACGTTCCGCGTGTGGAAATGGCCGCATTTAAATACGTCCGCACAATGCACTCCTGGGCTGCAGTGTTTGAATGCATCAGCGTTTTGCACCTGCAAATGGCGAGGCCGAAAATAAAGTACAGGGCAGATTTCATTAAACGTCGGCTCGATTTAACGTTAGACAGTGAAAACGTCGAGTTGTGCCATTTAAATCGCTCATCCCGTAATTCGATTACTTTTTCAGGCTCTTCGACACTTTCGAAATTGAGTCGATCACGAGTAATGGGTAATTTTCGAAATGGATTCAATCGTGAATAAAAAGTGGTGGCTTACATTGTTACTATGAAGTCAACACATGGGTACGTATTTCATGTGGAGCTTTTGTTTCCATATGAACGGATGCCTGCGTGTAATTGTCTTTGGCGCTAAACACTACCGCATATTTTAATTACTTATAGAGGATTTAAGTACATCTCTCGGGCTTAGTGGGCACTCTGGATTTAGAATTATTTAATTGAAAGCGTCGGAGCTTTCGACCTGCAAATGGCACTGGCGAGTCGGCTCCATTTAACGTCAGAAACTGGAAATGTCGAGCGGATTAAATGTTTCGTGCTGAAGTTTGATTATTTTTTAAAACGTTCAAATTTTCCAAATGGAGCCGACCGTGGGTAATAACAAAATGGTGGTCCAAATAGTCACTGTTGGATTGATACACGAATTACGTGTTTCGTGTTTAATGCGAGTTTAACCTTTTGTTTTCTTCGAGCATACACAGACTATCGACAGACGGATTAAAATGTCGAACCAATGTTATTTAAATTCCACTTCCTGTAATTCGATTATTTCTTTAAACACGTGGAAATTTTCGAAATGGAGGGTGGGTAATGAAAAGGGATGGTTTGAACAATTGTCATTGATACACCGATTTGGATCGTATTCTATATTTTATACGGACTCTTTGTTTCCTTAGTATATAAGCGGATATTTGTACATTTCAGTATTTGGCGCGATTACCGCTCGAGAGGTTAAATAAATTCCACTTGTTTAACAACCACCCTGGATTTGCAATTATTAACTTCAACGGAGCACAACTTTGCAACAAATAACGAGGTAAACTATTTAAATTGTTTATCGTGTAATGTTATAATTTAATAAGTATACTGTCAGTTTTTTAAGGAAGCCAACCATAGACAATGAAAACGGGCGCTTTATGTAAATACCTACAATTGAATAGATACACCGATTACGTGTACTGTATTTGATGCGCACCCATTGTTTTCTTCGCACATAAACGGCTTATTGGCAGAGGGGTTAAATAAATCCCACGTGTTTAGTAGGCACTCCTGATTTACAATTATTAGTCGCATATTATATTTGCATACGAAGTGCGGTAAACATTTCGAAGCCCGCAAGCGTTAATGCATGAGTAATGTCGCTGGTTGTATTACCGGCGTATGCGAAATAATCGGAGGAATAATCGGCGGTAAATATTAATAAATTTATATTACCTGTATATATGTATACTACAAGCGTGCCCAGAATTAAGTGCATAGATTTTATAGGCAATGTAAATATACTTGAAATAATAATTATCCATCGTGAGGCATAACGAAATATGCGTCCCGCCATTTTGTACATAAAATGTCACGACGAAAGCGGTTACCACCGTTTTATGGGGAGGGAAATTCATTAAAAATTCAATTTCCCGTGAATTTTTTTAAAAGTCATTGTCAAGCGCTCCAGTAATTGTCTGCCATACATCTGACAGATCGTTCCTGTAATTCGACGGGGCAAATCGAATGTCATTTACTTTGCGTCATGTTCCATTACCGAGGTCCCTCGTAAACCCCCTCGACAGAAGTCGTTCTACACGAACGAGGATGATTTGACACGAGCGCTGTTTGCTAGCTTCTTGAATTTATCTTGATTCCATTAGTCGTCCATATTTAGCCTCGCCGAGTGGCGTTATTAAACCGTGCTCCCCACCAAACAATAAATATCTAGGGCAAATTATAAATCTCTATCGACTTCCAGATTCAACGTTACACGAAACTCCCTCGAAATATTTCTTAATTAAATGCAGACCCAGAAATTTTGTATAATGCTTTTGCAAAATAGTTGTAAACACGTTGTTAGAAAACGCATAACGAATGTATTAATCGCATAGATATCAAATTTGTATCTACGATTTCTCATTTTACATGAAAGTTCAAAGAATTTCAAGCTAAATGTAAAGAAATGTTAAACTTACAATCGAAAGAAAAAGATCAGTCGATTGAAAGAAATATATATTACTGACATGACTCTTGTCTGAAGATGCAATTGTAAGAAATAATTATTTCGTTGAGAAGAAAAATTGACCGCAGGAATTTGTCGTTGCAAATGGATATTTATTTCAGTCGATCGCTTTTTTTTTCTCAGCATGTCCATATGTTTACAAACACTGCGTATTCGTGTACATCGTCATGTCGAAATTAGTAAATTCAAAGCAATTTCGTTGAGTTAAATCGTTTAAAATTCACAAATCTCTTCGTAAGGGAAATTAAGACGGCGGGAAAATTTTCCCGCGGTTGGAAAAATCATATTCCGGGCTTTAAATCCAGATTTCGTGACCAGGTTCTCGGCCGAGTAGTCGAACAACATTTACCCGGGGATGAATCGTTCATTCCGAGTGAACAACCCCCGTAAACGAGGAAAAGCAGGGCGAGGGGTGCGCAATCACGGCTTTCTTCGGGACGTCTGGCCCAGCACTCGAGGCAGCGAAGGGTGAAGCTTTCCCTTAATGCTTTTCAGACGCAGGGCGTCGCGACGCCGACACGCAACGTGGAGCTCCGAGTGCTTCGCGGCCCTTCGCCACTTACTTCGTCGCCATTTCCCTTTTCCCCGTGCCGCGTCGAGGGTGATTTTCCGGAAACCCCCTAGGTAGTTGTAGAAACCTCCCTTTTCTACTTTCCTACTTTTCTACTTTCGGGGGAGAATTTCTTTGTCCCGCGATTGCCCGCCTCGCCCTCGGCAAACTCAGGGAAAAGGAGTTAACCAACAACTCCCTGAAATCTTGTGAAGTTAAACTAAATTAAAGTACCTACATAAAGTCTATAAACATTGTTATTTATGATCATTTCCATTCCCACGTAACGTTTTCACTACAGAGAATTCCAATGGACGGCAGATGTGAGCGATAGTCATTTTTATATAAATATCTGAAAAACGACGGTGAAAATGCCCCAAAGACCTCAGTAGCATACTTTGAAAGAAATTTCAGACCGCCTGTAAAAGCCAACAGCATACCCTGGAAGAAGTTTCGAAATGCCTATGGAAGCCGATATGATCGAAGATTCAAATTCTCCCGCCTCAAATTCTTATACAAAGACCACTGGAACGAATATTTCCAATTTTGGGCATCTTCTCTAGGAGGGACGCGTCCTGCGAAAAAACAATATGGCGGACATTGCTGAGCTAGTCTAAAATCTCAGAAAGAAATATATAAAGCGTCAGAACAACACGAATAATATAATGAGTATTAAATATTTTTACCTCTGATTATTCCCATTTATTATTTACTTAGTTCATATTCTTAACCGATGATTTTTTTTCTGAACACCCCAACGACTGATAGAAGTTTCGAAGGTTATCGTTTGAAAGAACGCGCCTCGCGAAAAAGAAATATGGCGGACATCACGTGGCCGTTCTTATGACGAAACCGCGACTAATCGCGCGAGTATATCTTGCGATATGAAAAGCAGAATTATTACAGGGCCCGGTTATAGCGGAATAATGGCGTCTTCCGATACCTAACGACCCGGAACCTCAAGTTTTCCGGGATTCCTGACGTTTATCGCGATCCCACGTCAGCCGTCACGTCGAAAACGTCGTCTGGAGCCCCGTCGAATGTCGGACGTCGAACGTCGATTCGCTCTTCGGCCTGCAAGCTACCTGCCTCTTTCATTCCCCTTCCCTTTTGTTCCAACGAAGAGGAAAACTCGATTTGCTGCGCGCTAAAAGCCGCCTAATTCATGTAAGCATTAACTACTTATGTACACGTATCGGCTGGACATTTTATAGACTAATCCGCCATAAAAATGGGAAAATTGTCCGAAAGTACCCCGGTAGAACGAGAAGAAGGTGCGTTTCATGATTTGCTTATGTTTCGTTCGAAGGAAATTCCGAGTTTCGACGTGAAATATTAATTTGGCTCGCCCTTTAGAATTCAAGATGGCGGACGGGCCGGAGGAGTTCCTCCGTTCGAATTCGCTCGACTTTATTAATTTATACCGAAGTAGATGTAGGCACAATGGAGGTCGAGGCGGACTCTGCTCTCGTTTAATCATTTGAAAGTACAAGTCGATCGTTAAGGTGAATAATGATAGGTAATAAGTGAGAGTAACGTTTACTGGCCGGGGTTCGCCTTCCACCGATGTTCTCGTGTTTCCGGGTGTTGCATTGGATGGTGGATGGCACGAGGGAATTGGAGACACCCATTCGAAGGAGAGTCAGATAAATAGGAGGGACCTCGGCGAGGAGACGATCGAAATAAGAGATGGCGATAAAGGCGACGATGTAAAGGGATGTAGATTGAAAATAACAACTGGGGTCGAGGGGGGCAAAATGGGCGACTAAAAGCTTCCCCATAAGAAAAGATTCACACGACTGCCGGTAGACATTTACCCTCCTTCGGCATCCCCTCTAATGAAATCTTTCAACTTCAATATAACTGTCTAAACCTGTAAATAAGTTTAAGAAATTCCCATCAACGACTGAAACGTCGAAAACATCTCAAAATGAGATATTTCTAAAATTCACAGGAATTTAAAGGAATTATCAATGTTGATATTTCAAAACATTCATGAAATTGACGGTAAATTGAAAACTATTATTATTAATCTCTCGAAGATAACCTCTTGGATTGAAGGAAAGATCTTGGGGGCGAAATAAAAAATCACCTTCAATTTGGAAATTAAATCTCCTTCGAAAAGGAAGGAAAACCGAAGAATTTCACGCGCGGAATCGCCATTGTTGCACATTTTTATTCCCAATGTCAACATTACATTTTTTTTCTCTCCGAGATGGTTGCGACCGCAAATCGAAATTCGCTTGTCGAGAGGACTCGATGTCATGTCGAATCGGCAAAAGCCATTCTTCATCCCTCGAATGAAATCTTTCAACTTTAATATAATTGCCCAAACCTGTAAATGAGTTAAAAAAAATTCCCATCAACGACTGAATTGGCCAAAACATTTCAAAATGAGATATTCCTAAAATTCACAGGAATTTAAAGCAATTATCAATGACAATTATTTCAAAACATTCCTGAAATTGGCGGTAAATTAAAAACTATTATTATTAATCTCTCGAAGATAACCTCTTGGATCGGAGGAAAGACCTTCATTTTGGGAATTAAATCTCCTTCGAAAAGGAGGGAAAACGGAAGCATTTCACGCGCGGAATCGCTATTGTTGCACATTTGGTCCCAATGTCGACGTTACATTTTTTTTTTGGTTTTCTCCGGGATGGTTGCGACCGCAAATCGAAATCCGCTCGTCGAGATGACTCGGTGTCATGTCGGTTCGGCAAAAGCCATTCTCTATCCCTCGAATGAAATCTTTCAACTTTAATATAATTGCCCAAACCTGTAAATAAGTTAAAAAAAATTCCCATCAACGACTGAAATGGCCAAAACATTTCAAAATGAGATATTCCTAAAATTCACAGGAATTGAAAGCAATTATCAATGACGATTATTTCAAAACATTCCTGAAATTGGCGGTAAATTAAAAACTATTTTTATTAATCTCTCGAAGATAACCTCTTGGATCGGAGGAAAGACCTTCATTTTGGAAATTAAATCTCCTTCGAAAAGGGGGGAAAACGGAAAAATTTCGCGCGCGGAATCGCTATTGTTGCACATTTGGTCGCAATGTCGACGTTACATTTTTTTTGGTTTTCTCCGGAATGGTTGCGACCGCAAATCGAAATTCGCTCGTCGAGACGACTCGGTGTCATGTCGGTTCGGCAAAAGCCATTCTCGAGGGCTTGCCCCCGTTTTCGCGAGCAAACGATATTCGCCGCGACGTGGATATTCGATTTTCATGGGCGGATTGTCAAACGAAAGGTGATAACGCCGCAGCTGTGCCATATCGCCGTGGGTGCGGCGATTCGCCGGAAAATTGTCCGCGCGTTCTCAGGGAACTTCATTCCGCGAAAAAACGATCGTTTCGCGGAACGGCACCGTCAGTTGGAGAAACACCTGCATCTCCGTCTGAACGATCCAAAATTCATATCGCCGAATCGGGGCAGAGCGGAAATACGGGGAGGTCTTCTCGAGTTTCCGGAGTAGCATCGATGATCGTTCATATTCAGCCAATTTTTCCGAGAAAATGGGAAAATCACGGAGAGGCTTCCCTCTCCCTCTGGAACCTTCGAAATGGAAAACGAAATGCTAATTTCATTTTAATTTTAGGATACTCTAAGATATTTTCTGCTGAAAATAATTAATAATATCTCTAATTGTGTCCACCTGCACAACGTAAGAAAGTTTGGACGTCTCTTCGTCACGCTTTTTATTTTGAGGAACGCACTGCACTTCACTTATTTTATATAAATTCATGGTACATTACGCATTTTCGTATAAATTCTTGAATCTCAACTCAAGTTTTAAGGGGATGTGAAAGTGGCATCCGAAAGCTCAATCGTTCATAAAACTTTTCTACGAACTGGGTGTCTTAAATCGTTTCATACTTTAAAACATGAATATGGAGATCCTAAGGTAGGTCCTGAAACTCGCGAAATTGAATTTTTTATAAACTATTTTTAAAATATCTATAAACAAATTTGGAAAGAATTGAAATTTCATGAGTTTCAGGACCTTCCTTGTATGCTCCCTAGTCACGTTGTAAAGTTTCAACCTATTCGGTAAACCGAGTTGGGAGAAAAGTTTTACAAACAAAATCTCTTAGATGCCACTTTCACATTACCTTAAGAGAAATAAATGTTTTGATGGACTCAATTTTTAGATTTTTAAGGAGCCTTCGAAATGGAAAACGAAATGCTTAAAACACGTAATTCATGTCATGTCCTTGAGGTGCATTTTAAGAATCAATTTTTAATGCTCCTGTTATTTTACTCAGAAATATAAAAGCCAATACATATAAATACCACTACGTCTTTACTAATTTTCATTGTTTCCTTTGCTTTACAAGGGTAAGCCGCTACATATAAATACCACTACGTCTTTACTCATTTTTACTGTTTCCTTTACTTTACAAGGGTGAGCCGCAACATACAAATACCACTACGTCTTTACTAACTTTCATTGTTTCCTTTGCTTTACAAGGGTGAGCCAATTTTTCAGGAACATTTACAACTGGTATGTAGTCAATCCGGCGCATGTGCGGCGATTTTTGCCGGGAAATTTATTAATTCCGCATCCACGCAGAGGGGCTTTCAACGGAGAGCGACCGAGAGCCACTGATACAGATAACGACGTTTGCCGTTGGTCCCACGGATATTCGATTTCCGTCGACGGTTCGTCAGATGGAAGGCAACACTGACGCAGTTTCATCCCCTGGGCACGGGTACTGATTTTTCGAGGAAATGTT
The DNA here is from genome assembly GCF_000612105.2 of Orussus abietinus. Taxonomy (NCBI): domain Eukaryota; kingdom Metazoa; phylum Arthropoda; class Insecta; order Hymenoptera; family Orussidae; genus Orussus; species Orussus abietinus. The sequence continues at coordinate 50,753 of NW_019395317.1, read as the reverse complement.
CCGCAGGATTCGCGTTTGGGATCATCCGAGGACGAAATGTGCCCGATTTCGGTGAAACATGAAATTTGGACCCTCTACAAAAAGAAACAATATTTCTACATTGGTCTCTCTTCCTAAAGAAATTCTATTTCGCGTATCTACCCGAAAACGAGCGTTTTTTCTTATTTATAATAAAATTTACGATTTTATTCAACAATGACGTAATTAATCTTAGGTGGAATATCCCATGCATTACGTCCACTGGAATTCCTCAGGAACGAAGTGTGCCAAAAATGATTTCCGGAAGATGGTCACTTTATCCAGAGCCTCGTAAATTTGGGAAAGGTTTGCTCCAGGGTTTCCTGGGGATGAGTCCGAAAGTCGACGCTTTATCTGCGCTCGTAAGTAAGCTCCGACGTGGGTACATAGATACGTGTTATCATCCCGAGGCTTTGGAACACGAATTTTGTGGGTACCTCTGAACGTATATTACATATATCAAATATAGGAGATATTAAACTCTGTGCTCCAGATTTTAGAACAGATTTGGTATTCTAATTCGAACGAAGATTCCGGAAGTGAAAACTAGGGGTTATTAATTTAAAGAAATTTCACGCATTTTTATAAAATTCCTACTTAATCGATTACTGATCCTTGAACTCGGATTTAGCATTTTCGGCGTCAATTACGATCCCGACTAGGGTCGATCAGGATTTCCGTCATTTCCACTCCCTGCGGCGCACAGAGGGCGGTTTTTTCCTCGAGCGGCAAGCAAAGACGAGAATTTCAGGCTCGCTTTATCCGAAAATTCCGTGTCACTCGGTTGGTTAAACCGCACCCGGGTCGAAGCAATCGCGAGGCGAAGTGCGATATATCCGACGGTATTAATCATTCTGACGAGCGAGCCGGGAATTTTCATTGAACCCGTTCGTGTCTGTTGATGACGTACAGAGGGTGGCTGAACGGAAGGGTGTAGAGAGTGGCGCGCGGAAAACGGTTCCCGCTTGGTTCCGTATGATTCGCCAAGCTTTAAAGCGAAGTGGCACATGATACGACTAGTTTTCGAAAGTTGAACTGAGTTAATTTTGGGTTGTCACGGGATATATACATACTTTTTCAACCACCAAAAAGTTTGATAGCTGAACGAAAGAGTAGGTATAAAATGTGAATCATGGAAGACGGTTCCGGATTGGTTTCGTTGTTCATGGCAAATATACATACTTTTTCAACCCCCCAAAAATTTGATAGCTGAACGAAAGAGAAGGTATAAAATATGAATCATGAAGATGATTCCGAACTGGTTCCGTTGTGCTTTGCCAGGCTCTAAAAAGAAGCGGCAAGTGATACGACTAATTTTCGAGTTGAGTTCATTTCTGGGTTAATTTTAGGTCGTCATGGCCAATATACATACTTTTTTAACCACCGAAAAATTTGATAGCTAAATCAAAGAGTAGGCATAAAACATGAATCATGAAAAACGGTTCCTGGTTGGTTCAGCCGTGATTAAGCAGATTTAAAAAAAGGGAGGAGGGAGAAGCGATAGGAATAATTTTCGAGGGTTAATATACATTTAGTTCCAATCATGTAAGAATTAAACACCTGAACGAAAAACTAAAATATGAATCGTGAAAAACGGTTCCAGATTGGTTTCGTCACGATTCGGCATACTTAAAAGAAAAATACCGTAAAGTGATTCGAGTAATTTTGGTAGCTTCGATATAATCAATTATGAAAGATTAATAATAACGGTACCGAATAAACCCACCAAAATGGATATCAACAGAAGGTGAACGCGAGGGTGCAGAATGCGGCGCACGGAAAACGTCTAATTTAGGAATATAGGACAGGGTTAATTTCAGACTTACCACCACATGCAAAAAACGTTTCAACCGTTTAAAAGCGAAACAAGAAATTGAAAACTGTCAAGCGAAAATTTCCCTTCCACGCTCCCTTAAAATCTAGGACGTTGATTGGAAGAGTCCTACCCTCGAAACCGAAAAAGCCGTCCAAGGTATCTATATGCCCTGCAGTATCGTCGATGCCACGTAATCAGTTAAAAGAAAAATCCCGGCAGCTTTAAAGGGGGTTCCGGAAAATCGGAAAATTGCAGCAGGAGTCAAAGCGGAAACGATAAAGCAAGCACGATATCGGACGTGACGAGGGTGAACGTTGACGAGTCCTGGACGAGGATCAGGTCGAGGCGTTGCCGAAGACGTCCTGGGGGACTCCTGGAACCAGGAAACGCTTTCCGCGCAGGACGCTTCGAGATTCCGCAAACCACCGCTCGTTCCAACCGACGTCCCACCTCGAACCCTGTCCCGTACTTGTCCATAACCTAATTGGAACGGGCTCGTCGTTCGCCAATTTATCGATACTTCAGAAAACCGGAGGCGTCCCCGGTAATGGCCGGGGCTAAGCCCTGAGACTTTGAGATTGACGTGGAAACATTGCCCGCCAGAAATCGAGTCCCGAAGGGGACCTCAAAATACGGTCTTCCGGATAAAAAGAGATCAACTGACGAGCCCTGGTCCCAGAAAATGTCTTTCAAGGCCAGACATTAACACTATTTCTACCAAAGGTGTCAAAAGACACCTTTTAAAATATTAACTTGAAATTATTTTCAAAGTTTAATAATTCTTTCTCAATTAATATTTTGAGTTTTCGTATAATAATTGTTAAATTTATTTAGCGGTATCATTTTTCTCCAGCTCATCAAAACCTTTTGGTCGAAATTGGTATATACAAAATCGTGGTAGAAACAGTGTTAAGTTGATGTGAAAGTGGCGAAAAGGGATCTCGTTTGTAGCGTAATTTTCATGTTTGAATATTCGCGCAATCGCATGTAACCGATCTGTGAGGCCTCTACTGGGTTGTCCGAGTAATTTCTCCGGTGCTACGATTTCGGTGGTATCGGAAGGCCAGCGTTCGCTCTCTCTACCGACAACCTTCGTCCGGTGCGCATCATTAGGAAGGACTGAGCAGTCCAAGGGTTCCAGGATGAAGCATAAGAGAAGAACGTTTGTTGCTGCCCATACGTGACCACCCTTTCATCCTCCTGCGACGGGATACACAACCTTCTCGCCCGCATCGAGTGCAGTGAATCCCCTGGATTGAGGCCAGTCAAATTTAGAGAGACTTATATTTTCTTATTCGTTAAATTCTAATTTAAGTGAGCATCTGTATTTCGCTAGCCCTGTCGTATATTTATTTATTTCGTTTCGCGAATTGTTAAGAAATAACATTACATTTGTATTGCGCTAGCCCTATCGTATATTTGTTTATTTCGTTTCGCGACTTGTCAAGAGAATTAGTAAAAAAGACAGAGTAAGAAAACAACACTACAGGTTTATGAAACTTTTCTCCGAATTGAGTGTACCGAATCGTTTCAGATTTGACACTGTGAATATGGAACCTATAAAGAAGGTTTGACACCTACAGAATTTGAATTCTTTAAACATTTATTTATAGATGTTTTCAAGATTTTCTATAAAAAATGAAATTTCATGAGTTTCAGGATCTAACTTAGGCTTTCCATATTCACGTTCTAAAGTCTGATACGATTCGATACACCCAGAAAATGTCTTTCAAGGCCAGAAATTAAGGTGATGTGAAAGTGACGAAAAGGAGTTTCGTTTATGAAACTTTTCTCCGAACTGGGTTTACCGAATCGCTTTAAACTCCGCAATGTTAATATGGCGCCTATAAATAAGGTTCTGACACTCACGAAATTTCAATCTTTTTGTATTTGTTTATAGGCATTTTTAACATTTTGTAAAAGAAATAATCTTTTGTGAGTGCCAGGGCCTTCTTTATAGACTCCATATTCACGTTGTAAAATTTGAAAGGATTCGGTACACCCGGTTCAGCGAATTGTTCATGAACTATTGATCCTTTGGATTCTATTTTCACATCCCCTTAACGAGGGCATTCAATATAAGCGATCTGGTACCACAAGATGGCGACCGCAAAGCGTCTTTGCGCCCGCAAGGAAACGGAGGAAAAACTTGATCCGTTTACGAGCGGCGCATGACTAAAATTGAACGACCAAGCGGTCGTAAGCAAATTTGCATATAATTGGAATTAAAGCATTTCGCGCCGGTCCCTGGGAAACGAGGAGCTCCCACGGGACCTCTGGCGTCAAGCCAGGGCATTTCCGGTGGGTTTTCGGACTTCAGGGCTCCGGATTCCTTCGGGAACCCGACGAAGCGATCAAGCCGCTCGATTGAATTCCTTGCCCCGAAAAAGCTCCTCGATTCGCTCCCAAGATTCCCCGATTCGTTCGACTTGCTCGCGAAAAATGCCGAAGGCTGGATGATGACGGAACGAAGACTGCGCCGCCCTGTTGGATGGCTAATCGAGCATGGTGAAAAGGGAATAGAGAAATTTCTTTTGACTGTAAAAGTGGATTTTCCTCGTCGCTTCCAGCCTCCCTGCCTCCCCTAGATTGTCAGTTTTCACATTCGCTCATCCATTTTGATATTTCCCTCGAAGGGACTTGACGTGGAACTGAAAACAGGTGTAAGGGTAAAACTGTGTAAATTGTGTGTAAATAGCAAGTAATTAAAATTAAGTCGCTTCCCAATTAATTTTTTGTCTTTTTTCAATTCTGCGTCTATTTCTCGAGACGTTTTTGATTTTAACATTTTACTCGTGCGGAGGAAATTCAGGTTGAGGGTGTTCTCGTTACTTTAAGGGTGGATTTTGGTACTTGCGTAGGGAAGGGTGCATAATATGGAGGAGTCGATTACAAGGAGGCGTATCGAGAGTCCAGGAATCTGGAGATTCTCCTATCCACTTCTAGATAATTTAATTTAGGTTCTTCTTACTCGAATACGCGAATGGAGAGTTAAAAGCGAGAGGAAAGAGAAAGTGGTGGAAATTGGGTGCAACGGACCCTCGGAGCCGGGAAAAAAAAAGAATCGAAAAGTCTAATGGAGGGAAGATAAAAAAGTACCTTCCCAATTTTCTTTTTTTCTATTCTACGTCTATTTCTCGAGACGTTTTTCATTTTATCATTTTACACGTCCGGAGGAAATTCAGGTCGAGGATGTTCTCATTACTTTAGGGGTGGATTTTGGTACTTGCGTAGGGAAGGGTGCATAATATGGAGGAGTCGATTACAAGGAGGCGTATCGAGAGTCCAGGAATCTGGAAATTCTCCTATCCACTTTTGGATAATTTAATTTAGGTTCTTCTTACTCGAATACGCGAATGGAGAGTTAAAAGCGAGAGGAAAGAGAAAGTTGTGAAAATGGGGTGCAACGGACTCTCAGAGTCGGGAAAAGAAAGAATCGAAAAATCTAATGGAGGGGAGAGAAATTCAGAAGTTTTCATTTCGTTAGTTCGAGTGGTATTTGCGTTAAATGGGGTCGGAAGAAAAATTGTTCGGCTTTTTCCTTGCCGGATCCATCTACGGCGGGCAAACATTTGCCAAAGGAAGTTTTGGAGAGTTTCGTCGGGCAGTTATCGCGTACAATGGGCATTTGCAATGGACGAATCTAGGTCGGTAAACACTGGGTTTCGTACCGACTTAATTGGGAAACGATCGACACGTTAGCTTTAACTAACTTTCCGGATCGGACATTTCGGCCTTCCGGCGATTTCTCGATACAGCAAGGCGTACCCACTAACGACCGGCCAAGGCGCATGCGCGGGACCATCTTCGAAATTAGTAATTCTCTCGAAATTAGCTATCACGTTAACTTGCTTTCCCAAGTGGTTTAACTGTCTGATAAAATGATCATTTTATTTAAACATTCGCCTACATTTTCCTTCGATCCCAACTGGTTATCTTTTTAATTCTAACTTGTCGCTCAAAATTAGGTATAACGATAAAATTTATTATAACGAAGATATACTATTTACTAAAGTGAACCTTTTATTTAGACATTTACCTATCCTTTCTCACATTCTAACGACGTCTTTTTTTTTGTTTAAATATTGTTCTTCTGCGCGTCTACACTCGATGCGTCTTCTGGTTTTCCAAGATGGCCGCCGACGTTGAGGACAACTACTCTCGTAGGAGAAGTATCGAGAAATTCGATATCGTGGTTTTCCAGTCAATGCAACCGAGTGGAATCGAGAAGTGCAACTAATTTTTCTTTTTTTTATAGAAAAATCGTTCTATAACGCGTTGTCCGGTACCTCAATATGGCCGCTGTTGGAGACAATGTCTTTCTCAAGTTGCGGGGCTTTTTCCTCGAACGATGGAATTCGATATCGTGGTTTTCCAGTCAATGAAACCGAGTGGAAGCGAGATAGTTTGTTTTCCGAGGGCGCGGCAGGGCGTCCACAAAGAGAACGCGAAAATCTCTGCAAAACGAGGCCTCGTAAATTCTCTCGCCGATCCAAGATGGCGGCGCGCGGTGCAGGTGCCGCGAACTTTCTTTTACGAGTGTTTCCGCCAATTTCGGCTGGCTAAGACCCGAGGACATTCCTCGGAAGTGTGCAACCAATCGCTCCTTCCTCGGTCGATTGATTGCGAAATGGATTTCGATTTATAGCGGATTCCTGCGCCCAATCTCCCGGGAAAGATTAATTAACAATCCACTCCGACGCCTCCACTCCGGGATGAATTTTTAAAAATCGATCCATATTCCCATCTCTCGCTTGCAGTCAATTCTCTTCTCCCTTTTCTGCTGGACTTTTTGCTTACCAGTCGTCCTCCTCCGACCTCGATATGTTTATTTATCTTTCCCCGAAACAAGCCCCGTCTTTCTGCCACCTGAAAAGCATTTCCGACGCGAAACACCTTGACAATTAATTTCCGCGAGTTGATTAATTAGTAACAACCCGTGGGGTACGAATTTAATGAGCACTGTTTTGTCTAAATTATTTGAAGATATAATCCTACAGGGGGAGGGGGTGGATTAATTCGGGAAAATTGGAAAACGTGAAGTTGGCTGTTCCTGACCTTCGGAATCGTCTTCCAGGGAAACTGGAGCACGATGGTCCAGTGAAGGTATTTTATTACAGACTTATTGCAAAAACGATATCGTACTTTAGGGTCCTCTCTCCACTCTTCGTCGGTTCCGTATCTTCGTCGGTGGTGATCAATCGGAGGGAAAAAAATTCCTGATGAATTTTTCCCGAGACCGGGAAAACTGGGAAATTCTTCGAGAGTCTCCTTTATTTCGCCTTGTCGTGCGTGAACTTCATTCTCGACTTACATCGTGCCGATTTCTGTCCGTCTTCTTCGCTCTATCAATCACTGCGATCCTCGGTCTTCCGTACGTGGGCAGACTCTCAGGGATTCCCCGACTCGAGATGAAAAATTCTTAAGAGATTGCCTCGTTTCGTCATTTTGAGGGCACTTTATTTCCCTCTGAGCTGACTTCAAGAACGTTTCAACTTCCTCTTCGTGGCCGCGTCTATATGCACATTCTGACCCAGAATATTTCCCTCTACCCTGAATTCCGGGGATTCTCCTGATAATGCCAGTACCTAGTTTGTCAATTAATTACAATATTGTCGGTAACTCGAGCTCGGTTATCAACACTTTGGTTCCCCTCTAAATGCGTTCTCCAAATAATTCTAAAATAAAAATTCAATTTCCTTAACAGCCCTCTCTTTAACAACAATGTAAACAGTTGCCAGACCTGAAGTTTATGAAATTATTATTAAATTGTAATTACATCCGACATGACATGGTAAAATAAAAATATAAAATCACTCCCCATAAGCACACCTCTTTTAAGAATAATTTACATAACTATCAAACTCGAAGTTATGGAAATTAATATTTCGTTACGTGATTGGGAACCGAAAATCTGGCTTGCGTTAGGTTTTTATTTTTACTAATTGTCATTTATGCAGCTATGTTCAGTGAAGTATCGATATATTTCGAGGGATGTCGAACTTCGAGAAAGCATAAGTGTTATTAATCGGTGCTCCATGCCTGACTATAAATAACTTAGATTGGTTATTTCGTCGCGAGCCCCGCCATTCAACCTAACACTGTTTATTTCTTTTCTCCTTCTTCTTTTAGAACTATTTATAACTGTAGTAAACCGAGTCTACGTGAAGTTTGAATTTTTTCCCCGATACTTCGCAGATGCTGGAATATCTGGACCCCCGCAGAGAATCTGGAATATCGACGGGAAATTAATTTGGGCACATGGAATGTATATTAACAAATATCCGATCATTTGAAATTCGGTGGAGCATTGTTTTACATGTGTTTCGGAGAGAGATGTAACGATACTGTGCATTTTAGCGACATTATCGATGCTCTTTGTGCGCGGGTGAAAACTCTCTGCAAAAGCGCATTACATAAAATATGCCGGAGAAATATGAGTGAACCCGGGCCGATCACCGGCGCGATTAAAATTCCATTATTAAGAGATAAACATCGCAATTGGGCAACGCAATCATGGGGATGTCGAAAAGTGCAAACATTCGGGCGTATTTCAAAGAACCGCCCGATGACCGGTGATCGATGAGTTCCCCGGTAAAAGGTAATCAAACATGACATTTCATAAATCTGTACGATCACGAAGACCCCAAAATCAAACACATTATTTCAACCTCTCGTTTCCATGTCCTTGATAAATGACCATTCGTTCAAAATGTCTTAAAAGTTGATTTTACATAATTGAATAATTTTTATTTCCCCTCCGTTAATTACTTTTATTCTTCTCGATTTGATAAGAGAGGTTCCCCTTTCCGACGTTACACTAATCTGTATTCCGAGGACTAAGAGGTACGCTTCCGATGCATTTTAATATTCTCTTTAGGAATTACTATAATCATCCTCCGCTATTATCAAAGGCGATCTTATCGGGCAAACAGTGTTATTATTCCAGGTTAACGAAGCGGTGCGCCGGGATGGGTTCTACTTTGCCGGCAATCAGGGCAAAGGAGACAATAAGGTCTCATTGAAGTTCTATGCTGCTCTCAGTAGCATCTTCAAGGTCTCTTTCGATTGGTTGTCCCATCTTCAGCTTAAGGTGATATGAAAGTGGCGTCAAAGAAGTCTCATTTATGAAACTTTTCTCTTAACATAACGTACCGAATGTCATTTCAGCTTTACAGCGTGAATATGGAGCTGTAAGGAAGGTCCTGCCACCCATAAAATTCACATCTTTTAACAGTTTGTTCATAGACACTTTTAATTTGTCTTATAAAAAATGAAAATTCACGCGTGTCAGAACCTTCCTTCCAGCCTCCATATTCGCATTGTAAAGTTCGGAAGGATTCGGTACACCCAGTTTGGAAAAAAGTTTCATGAACAATGGCCTCTCGGATATCACTGTCACATCCTCTTTACGTCCCCTATTAAAAACTATAACCCAATTTTCGATTTTCTCCCTTTCATTTCTGCTGTCTTCATGGTCAGTTCAGTATACTGCCCATGCACCCTCCAACCATAAGTATACCATAAACAAAAACAGAAAATGAAAAGTCAATCGACCCTCGATCAAGAACGCTAAATGCCGTGCGCCCATTTCAGGGGAACTGAAATGAAAGCCGTAGCTAATCGCGTTCCTTTATAAATATCCATCGAGTCTCTGGATTTAGCGGTCCCCTAGATTTCCCTCGGAATATTTCCGTAACGTTCCATTTATAAAAACGCCGCCATTGTTTCCTTTGCGCAACGCGACGAGGAGATCGTTCTTACGGCATGGAGACCTTGCGCGGCTCATTTTTCTTCGTTTCGTTCTTTTGCTAAGCTGGATATCGGAAACCTTTAATGCAGTTTTACCTAGGAATTAGTTTATAACCTGTGAAAAGATCGAAGGCCGAATTCCAGGGTTTAAACCGGAACTGAACCATTGAAAATGCGTGCAGGAATAGGCTTTACGGAAATTAATTGTCTTCGGCGCAAGATGGCGGCGTAGTTTGGCGGTAAATTTAGAAGTGATTGCATCCGGTCTGAACCGTGCATTCTCCTTGTTGCCTAGATTATCTAATGCGCTAAATAACCCAATATTCGAGGCCCGATGTTTGCTTTAATGTTAAAATAGATGCAGAGTCTACTTGTCCAAGATGCATCCGAATCTGCGCTCCAGATGTTGGGAAGGAAAAGTTGCATCTCCCACTTACGGAAAAACCGCGAAGTACATTTAATTAATTCACCTGTAATCACGACAAGGAACGTCGATTCTAAAGGATATAAAAATACATTCCGAATATTCTCGTTTATACGTCAATACCGTTTAAGTTAAATTTCATTTGAAACGGAAAATATTTACAAAATTCATGCAAATTCGGCATTGAAGAGTCCTCGTTTCCTGCATTTTCTGAACCGCATGCCCCCGGGGTCATAACCATATTCTTATGTATGGACGCGTACCTATGTACGCGAAAAATCCAAATTTATATTTCGGGAATATCTTTTCCTCTCTGCACGGATTTTTGTTTCCATTGAATCCATTTCTTTCATCCCTGCTTCGTGCTCTGTCCCGTTTTCGCGATTCTTCCGGTTTCTGGCGCGTTTCGACCATTCTCGTTTCAGGGAGAGAGAGAGAACGGAACGCGAATCCCGAGAAAAAAAAAAGAGGGAAAAACCGAATTGACGTTTCATTGCATTTCCCGGTCTTCCGTGTAGGCCGCAAATAGGTCGCGTTTTCGCGTATAAGTTCGCTCGCTCGTTTTCCGCCTCAAAATGGACAGCGCGTGATAACGTCCTGATAGCAGCGAGTGGCCATCTCGCGGGCGTAAATCAGGGGAGGTTTTTTCCATTCTCTCGATTTACTTCCCGGAACTGGCATCGAGACATTTATCGCGCTTCGAGGAGTCGTCGGAAATGGGAGGGAAAAAACTCGGGGAGTACATTGCGATACCGACAAAGTGTTATCAATTTTCGAAGCTGTTCCATCAGGCGACTTCTTGTAGATTCAGAATGTAGAAATTTTAGAAAAATCCGCGGCAAGAGGTATTATTTTTCGCGGAAGGTTTATTTACCGAGCGAAAGGAATATTAATAAATTTTTTTTAATTTTGTGATTTACTCCCCGGAACTGGCATCGAGACATTTATCGCGCTTCGAGGAGTCCTCGGAAATGGGAGGGAAAAAACTCGGGGAGTACATTGAGATACCGACAATGTGGTATCAATTTCCGAAGCAGTTCCATGAGGCGACTTCTTGTAGATTCAGAATGTAGAAACTTTAGAAAAATCCGCGACAAGAGGTACATTTTTCGTGGAAGGTTTATTTTCCAAGCGAAAGGAATATTAATAAATTTTTTTTAATTTTGTGATTTACTCCCCGGAACTGGCATCGAGATATTTGTCGCGCTTCGAGGAGTCCTCGGAAATGAGAGGGAAAAAACTCGGGGAGTACATTGTGATACCGACAAAGTGTTATCAATTTTCGAAGCAGTTCCATGAGGCGACTTCTTGTAGATTCAGAATGTAGAAATTTTAGAAAAATCCACGACAAGGGGTACATTTTTCGCGGAAGATTTATTTTCCAAGCGAAAGGAATATTAATAAATTTTCTTTTCATTTTGCGGAAGGTGGTCTTCCAGTTATTTTCTTTGGATGAGAGTTTCATGACAATTATCGAGCGTCTGCTTGAGAAAGGGCTTCAAGGAATCTGTGAGACTTCATCCCATATTGTTCCCACGTTTTTGCCGTAACATTATTCTGGGTGCTTTTCCCTATCGTTCGGGAACATTCATCGAATAGAAATTCCCCCGAGGGAATCAGCTTTCGCAACGCGAAGCTGGCTACAAACGATCGGATTTGGCTTAAGGATTGGCACGCGTGCCAAACGCGAGGTCTGATGCATTCGCGATTTCTGAGCTGTATGACTGAAACCAGTGCGCGTAATTTACCCGCAATCGACGTTCGCTCTTCAATCCTCTTCAGTCCTGAAGACCAACGCCGGCTCGTCTCATTCAGCATCCTCTTTATGTTGCTGAAAAAATTCAATCAAAGACGAGCAAAGCAACCGCTCCGCCATCGAATAACTTTTATTCGTCTAAATTAGAAGTGTATCATCTGAATGAAAAAAGTGCTCTGAATGGAGGAGCATTTTTAATCAAAGCAAACGTGTTTTCCAACATTTTTAACGCCGGGATATTATTCCTAAAGTTCAGAAGATAAAATACACTTTAAGGCATAACACAACTTCAACCTTCGTTTACTCGCATTCGAAGCGCGCACATAAAAGGGTGATAATAGAATTTTATGGGAATACTTCCATTTTATTTTAATAGTTGGAATTCATCCCTGGAGTTTCAGACTTTAAGGGTTTTTATGGGACTTTAAAGATTTCTCTCCATTATTCTTCCCCATAATTCGGGATTTGATAAAAAGTCTGAGTAAAGTCTGCCGGGGGAATTAAATCCGTTTAATAGAATTTCCGGCAAATATGATCGTGGAATCTTAACATTAACTCATTATTCCTGAACAGCGTCACCTCTCTTAAGGTTCTTCGAGAAATTTCATTACTATTTGTCATAATTCGAAATATCTTCTCAGAACTATAACATGCAAGAATTAAAAACAGTTTAATCGAATTTCATTCGAGTATTTCCATTAATTCTTAAATACATATTCATGGAATCTTAACATTAAGGTGATATGAAAGTGTGATATATACATAACAAAAAGTGAAAACATTTATAAAACTTTTCCCCAAACTGGGTGCACTGAATTATCTGAAACTTATAATTTTTACTTAATATAATAATTTTACTTAAAACGTAATTATGGAGGCCCTGAGGAATAGCGCGCTGCTCATGAATTTCTTATTTAAAGTTTTTAGATAATTTGGTGCACCCACTTTGGAGAAAAGTTTTATAAATATTTGGACTTTTTGGTATGTACACATCACATTCATATCACCTTAAGGTATTACTTCCCTAAATGCACTTTTCTTACCATTTTTTTCAGACTTTCTCAGGATATTGTTTAGATTTTTATCTACAAAACAAGCCCATTCGGAACAAAATCGTTTATCTAGATCGGAAGATAATCGAATTTGAATATTGCTTATTTTGCAGCATGTCTCCATATGTAACACGTACATAATGGGACGCTGCGTTACATTTTCAATTTTTACGGTGAAACGACTCTTACCATTTGTTTCAAAAATCGTGACAATATAAAGGAATATGTGTTAGTTAATATTGAAAAAAAATTGAATTTTTTGTCCATCGGGAAACGGAGATAGGGCTATCAGAAAAATTCCGAATTTTTTTGCACGTCGCAGAGAATGGGGTGGGCTGCTCAGATGTGGCAACCATGTTCGCAGCAGTGCATGTAACCGCCCGCATATTTGTCAAAATTTTTCACTGCATGGACTACTGATGGCCCAAACAACGCTGCCACATCTCTGCGCGCCAACCTACGCTTGTGTGCGAGTCTATCCGTTCACGGAATACATGTGTGTGTAGCGGCCAAGATGTACAGGCACGGACAAAAAGTTCGCTTTGAGGTATAGGGAGAACTCAATGGTCGATACATCCCCGAACGAGTCAACTTTTGAGTCCGATTACTAGGGAAGTAATACCTTAACCCGTAATTCCGGAACAGCGTCACCTCATCCAAGGTTCTTCGAGAAATTCCACTACTATTAGCCCTAATTCGAGATACGTTATCAGAACCATAACGTGACAAAAATGAAAAAACGTTTAATCGAGATTTATAGAAGCACTTCCATCAAATCTCATTACTAGGACAATCTCTGAAGTTTCAGGAACCATCATCCCTTTTCAAGGTTCTTCGTCAAACTTCACTCCTGTTCCTCGAAATTCGAGACAGGTTCTCAGAACTATAATCAGGAGGAATTAAAAACGTTTAATCGGATTGCACTCAAGCACCTCCATCAAATCTTATTACCAAGACAATCCCCGAAGTTTCGGAGACCGTCATCCCTTTCAAGGTTCTTCGTCAGACTCCCCGGCACCGAATTGACGAGGAGTGATACGACTTATCGGCGTCGGGCTATTCGATGAAATTGTCTCCGGGTGCTAACGAGTTCCTCGAATCGGATCGCAGCGGGGGAGGAATGAATCGATCAGCTGGCAACTCGAGGTCCAATTCGGAACCGATCTAGAGCGTCGCATCTCGAAACGTCCCCTCGACCTCCGTCACCTTCTGCGTCCACCTCCGGAGCGCTTTTTTTTCCGGCATCCAGGAAACGCTTTCGGCGAGCCCCGAAAGCGCGAGGGAGCCGAGTAATGGGATTCCAGGGAAATGCTGAATAGTGCAATAAATCATTGTGGTATCGCCCGAGTTGAGGTAGTCAAAATAAACCACGAGGCAAGCCTATACCGCCGTTTTCCGCAAATCCGCATTCCTCGGAGCCGTTTGTCCGAAAAAAGTCCGACCTCGCTTGCAAGATGCCCAAAATCCTCCACCTTAAATATGACCCACGGCATAAAATTAAAAACTACCATTAAATAATTTCTATGTACTCCAAAAAGGTTCATATTTATAAAATATATATATTCCTTCCCATTGGCACTTATTAAGGGGATGTAAAAGTGGCATCCGAAAGCTCAATCGTTCATAAGACTTTTCTACAAATTGGGTGTCTCAAATCGTTTCATACTTTAAAACGTGAATCTGGAGACCCTAAGGTAGGTCCTGAAACTCGCGAAATTTCATTTTTTTAAACTATTTTTAAAATACCTATAAAGAAATTTGAAAAGAATTGAAATTTCATAAGTTTCAGGACCTTCCTTATAGTCTCCCTATTCACGTTGTAACGTTTCAAACTATTCGGTAAACCGAGTTGGGAGAAAAGTTTTATAAACAAAACCTCTTCGACACCCCTTTCACATCACCTTAAGGTGACACGCATTTATGAAACATTTTTCCAAACTGGATGTAGAGAATCGTTTTAAAATTTAATACGCGTACTGAAATTCCATTCGCTTTTAAATTTGTTTTATCGGCAGTTTTCAATTTCATATCCATACAAAAATTGAAATTCTATCGAGCCTTCATGTCACGTGGTGAAATTTCGAACGATTCGGTACCTTTGTTCATAGAAAAGTTCCAAACAATAGACTCCTTAGATGCCACTTTCGTGTCACCTTAAACCTCCAGCAGGGAGCTACAAGTTGGGCTCACTTTTTTAGAGAGAGATTCATGTTTTTCATTGAATATTAAACAATAGAAGTTGGAAATGAGGGGTCTAATTCGCGCTCCATCCAGGGTAAGGATGGAGAATCAAGAAGCAAGGCTTCCGATCTTCGAAGGGGAAGCTTTTCGAGCGCTTTGTCGTCCCGGAGAGCCGAAGATAAACCACGTTTCCTTAGCTCCGAAGCTTTCGCACTTGTTACGAGTTCGCGACTTCCTGCTTCCGGCTCTTCTTCTAGCTGCTCTTACACGTTGGAGCCACAAAGCTGCTCTGAGACGTGGCGAAAGCTCCGAGTTCGTCACGCGATCGCCTCGAGCTTTGCTCAAAGAGCTCGTCAACGTAAATACTTCTCTGAAGTCTTAACGGAAGGATGTTTCCAAGGATATTCCCGACGGATATGACGAAACTGAAATTCCGGCTTCGTCGACTGGATTTTTTTCCAAAATTATTCAAGCACCGTTTCTGGCAAAAGTGGGGTTACCTACGATAAACCGTTTTCTCTTATCAAAATATATATAAAAGGGGATGCTTCCTGTAAATTCTGCAATTTTAGCGAAATTTAATCAGGGCGCGAATTTCGTATCCTAAAGAATTAATGAGGAATCGATAATAATGGAATTTCTGCGAGGAAGCATTAATGATTTCATGATGGATTGTTCTTTTTTTTTTTTTAAGGAAAACGAGGAAAAGGAGAGAATATTTTCCGGGAAATAGTAGATTTGAAGTGAAGGATATGACGAAACTGAAATTCCGGCTTCGTCGACCCCATTTTTTCCCAAAATTATTCATGTACCGTTTTTGGCAAAAGTGGGGTTACCTACGATAAACCGTTTTCTCTTATCAAAATATATATATAAACGGGATGCTTCCTGTAAATTCTACAATTTTAGCGAAATTTAATCAGGGCGCGAATTTCGTATCCTAAAGAATTAATGAGGAATCGATAATAATGGAATTTCTGCACGGGAATATTAACGATTTCATAATGGATTGTTTTTTCTTTTTTTTTTTAAGGAAAACGAGGAAAAGAAGAGAATATTTTCCGGGAAATGGCAGATTTGAAGTGAAGTTTATTCATGGTAAATCTTTTGAACTTAATTGCAGGTTCATAACAATAGGATTTTTGTGACGGTGCGAATATGATGTATCATTGTAAAGTTGTCCCGGTTCCATTATTGTGGAGAAATGGGTATTGCTTCATGATGCGTTTCCGGGTCCCTCGAGATTAATTACTGGTAGAAGAAAATTGTTCATCGTTAAGATTCCAGTGATCCTGCTTCGACTCTGAATAGCCACTGCTAATAGGAACTGCCCCTAGGGGGAAACTATCCCTAGGGGAAAACTGACTTATCCTGACATGTCTGGCCTTTCGCCCCATAATGAACCTGGTTCCCAGAGAAAGTACAAGTACATGCAAGTCGCAAGTCAAATTACCGTAAAAGAAGGCTGGAATTGGGTAATGGAATTGTTCACCCTCGAATAGCTCCTTCGAAGCCGGAGGGTGGAACCGGTGAATCGGAAAAAGCCTCGGAACATGATAAAGGTAAATGTAAATCGTGATATGAAAGTTCCACAGAGCATTATCGAAGCACGAAAATTCCAGCTTTTCGATATCGACCCTTTAGAAGAATTTTCCTAATTTAATGATTTCCAAGTCAAATAATATTGAAAGAATTTTTACGCCATCTTTTTGATCATCTAATTTTTTCTAAGGGAAATGAGAATTTTCCAAATTTAACAATGTCGAAGATAAATAATAAGAAGAGAATTCTTTGTACCGACTTTTAATTTTTTTGTCAAGAAGAGGAGAACTTTCCAAGTTTAACAATTTGAAGGTAAATAATAAGGGAATATTTTGTCCTGACTTTTCCATTGTTTAATTTCGCTGAGGGAAATTTACCTAAGAGGAGGGTCGCCGTTGCACCTCTTTAAGGTTAATAATTCACGTGCATTTCTCGGTGATACGTGCCCCGTGTTGCAACCCTTCTTGTGTCTTCTGCACACGAGAAGCCACCATTAAGAAGGCGGAGAACCACCTCTAGAGGAAAACCGTCCCAATCTGAGACATGTCCGCTCTTACCTCCAACAATGCACCTCCTTCCACAAGACCGTATAAGTAGGTACAGGTCGCGACAAAAGGGGTCATAAATCGAGAAAACCTCGATACGATTTACGATCAGGTCGAGTTACTCGATACAAGGGAAAAGCTATTAGACTCCTGCCATAGGTATTAATGGCCGCCGATTCCTTCTGTTCTCTAACCCTCTCGCAACACCTACGGAACCATTTTAATTTTCAATATTAAAGACCCACACATGTGGTACAGATGTAACATTAATTTTACTTTATGTAATATCAATTTATAATGTAAATCCGCAGTTCTTGATGGAGGCTATAAGCTGGCAGATAAAATGGGTAAAACTGAAACAGTGGGCAACGAAGAAGAGTAACTGTTGGATTAAGGCCAAAATGGTACGTTGTAACGCATTCATTACGGAAGCCTGTTTCTACATCAACAAAGTTCATTGTTTTTGTAAACGCGTGCAAATTCTAACATGTGTGTACTCCCTGTATGAGTATAGAGGAATACACGGAATAATAGCACAGGAGACATTACTCCACAGTTTCTGCTGCTGTTTTGAATATAAATTCTACATGCAATGCCCGTGTTGTGGTTAATAAGCTTCATGTAGATGTACGCGAGGATGTTTACAATAGTTTACTTGATAACTGTTAAAATGAATTTAACGTTAATGTTTCAAATAAACTGATCATTTATTGGCCGCGGCTATCAGGGTTTAAATGAAATGGTTGAAACCGAAACAATGGATAGCAAAGGAAAGTAGGATTCGACGAATGCCACAAATTTCCATCGGAAGGTATTTATTATGAAATTGTATTCATCATTATTCGAAATCATTAAAAATAAATGTGACATTCAATTTTCATATCCTTGCAACATTTTTAGTGTAGGCTCTCAGCGTTCAAAGATGAAATGCTGGAAATCGAAACAATGAATAACAAAGCAGAGTTGCATTTGGGAAAATGCCAAAAATTTCCGCCGAAACGCATCTATTACGAATCTAGGTTGCTACATTGATCAAAGTTCATCGTATTTTTAATGATAGCGAATTTTCCTGCAAACACAAATAAATTACGTATAAATTCGAGAATTTAAACGTACGGCATTGTCACAAATAATAATCCTATCACTCATATACGAGATTGAGTTTACAAAAATATCAAACGATATTACCGATGAGGGAATTAATGCAACGTTACATTTTCATATACATACAAAATTCCCACCGATGACTGCCAGGGTTCAAAGATGAAATGCTCGAAATCGAAACAATGAATAACAAAGCAGAGTTGCATTTGGGAAAATGCCAAAAATTTCCGCCGAAACGCATCTATTAAGAATCTAGGTTGCTACATTGATCAAAGTTCATCGTGTTTGTAAATGATCACGGATTCCTACAAGCGTTAACCCCTTGTGCGAATATAGACACGCGAACATGTAATCGCCCCGGCGAGACCGCTCGGTAGTTTCTGTACTTCGGATATAAACCTCTCTCAGTATCAGTACCGTGGATAATAGGCTTCATAGCAATGTCCGAGAGGGAGTTTACAGTACTTTTAAACGATATCACGTGGCCCATTAGCAGCATTAATTAACTTATTCCAAAGTCCGAGTACGATCCGACGAGCCACTAGGCACCGGACTCCTGAAAATGAAGTGACACTAAAGTTAACTTTCCAAAAGTCAACGGAACGCATCTAATCGCCCCTGCACACCCTATCAGAATACATTTCGATAGGTTTCCTCTGATAACAATCCTGATTTAATATTTTTTCAACTTTACCCACACGGAAGTGGTCAAAGCTGCGCCTGAGGGCCAAAGAACTTCATAACGTGATAATAAAACTGCCCCTAACATCATTTGTCCTTCGTTTGTTCCTCCATACAAGTGTTCCAGGGGATTTTTCCCGGATTTTCCTCAAAAATTCCTCCGGAGAGACGCAAAAAGCGGACCGTTTCGAGAATTAATCGCCGAGTGGCTGTGCTCGAGCGCTGTCCGGAAAAGTCAGATTTCGGCCTCGCTAAATTCGGTTATTCGCCGCGAGTTGTTATCAGTTATCATTTTAGTCGTCGGTAATACAAAGGGATGGAGTTTTCCTTCGTGGCTCTGCTTTTGCCTTAACTTCTCGGTGCTCCGTTTTCGAGGTCCGCCCACTTGCCACCCACGGTGCGTTTAATTGCGGCCTAATTATAACGCGTTTTGACTGCCTGTTCGCGGCCGTAAAGACGTTGTTACGACCCCTGCTACTTGGGGAAGAAAGGCATTGCGGCACGACCGAAACTGCTCTAGATTCGTTCCAGCAAAAGTTGGAAAAGTTTGTACCCTCGTTTGCGGCCGTGACGGATTCCGTGACAAGAGATGATGTCGAAATCGTACCGGAAAGAAACGAGTTAGTAACTGGGATAGTAAAAAAGGTGGGAGTGGGAAGAACCGGGATTGACACCCCCAACACATTTGAAACCGATATTCGCCTAACTTCTGCGAAGAATCGTCCTGAATCTGTTCCCAAAGTTTCCTATCCGGAACGTTAAAGTTGGATAATCGATCGGAAATGCTGATTCTAGACTTTTTGTGACTCGGGCTTAACGTTAAAGGGGCACATCCTGAGGAAAGGAAGAAATGTGCTCTTCTTGGGAGGATATCGAATCTGGGGATAAAAGTGGCCCTGAGAATGAGATCCATCTTTTCATACCCCGTGAACTTCCTCAGGATGTAATACAAGGATATATTTTTTTTTTAAGGAAAACGAGGAAAAGGAGAGAATATTTTCCGGGAAATAGTAGATTTGAAGTGAAGGATATGACGAAACTGAAATTCCGGCTTNATTAAATATATGGAAACAGCGAATTAATAAATGGGATAAAATTGGACGTAAAATTATGTGAATATATTTTTTGTGGAGAGAAAAGTGCTTGAAAGTTAGGGGGAAAATAGTTTATAATAGTTCTTGGATTGGGAGGTGAATACGTGTCCCAGTCGCGCCGGTTACAAGTGATTCATAAAGTTCGGTTTCCATAGAAAAGAAATGGAGTGCAGCCATAGAAAGCAGGGTGCCAGGTGGTGAAAATGTTTCCGTTCGATCCCGTAAACGAAAGGTCGTTTCCTCCGGACTACGTGATCTCGGGGGTCCTGCCTAGGGGAAACTTTTCACCACCTGGCAATAGTGGTTGAAAGTTGCACTTTACTTCTTTTCGCCCCTTTTCATTCCTTCTTCGACTCGCTCGAACGGAGCCATGAAGTTTAAAGGGTACACCGAAAAAGTATACACCCTTTTTCCGCCTCCATTCAATTGTACACTTTTTCATATTTTTTTATTCTTAACAATTCCTAACTATTCTGAGGTAAGAATCATGAGATCATCGTTTGGATTTTCCTCGTGAAATATAGTGGATATTGCACTCCACTTTCTGATCAGAAACCGGGATCAGTTGTGTATCGAAGTTTAAAACTATGTACCATTTTTCCGACTTCATTCAATTTTACATTTTTTTTCCCTTTTTTATTCTTAACAATTCCTAACTACTCTGAGGTAAGGGTCACCGGATCGCAATTTGGATTTCCCTCGTAAAAATAGGCGTATTAATTAAAAAGTAATTATTAGTGGATATTGCACTCTACTTTCTGAGGGGAAACCAGGATCAGTTGTGCACTGAACCGCGGATGGTCCTTTGGAAGCTGAAAAGAGCCTCCTCCTCGAATTGGTCCTTTTGCTTTCAGAAGCGCTGATCAAAGGACGAAACAATGGCGAGCTCGGACAATGTCTCCTCGGAGAGGCCGAGATGAGGAAAATAGGACCCCTTGCACATCCCGAAACTCAAATGTCCAGAGACCACGTCGAAAGTTTACTCAGCAACTTACTTGCAAATTGCGCTAATTCATTTACGAGCAATTTGAAGTTGCAAACGTCACAGCGTGCTGAACTGTGGTTAAAAGGCAAGAAACGATATAATTGCCGTTATATTTCGTTTCGAAGATGAAAAATATCCAATCGGTCAATTCTTCCCAAATAATTTAGTAATTATTAATATAAACTATAATTACCCCCACTTTTCTGCAGCAAACGTTCAACAATTCACGTATAAATCCAGTTTAAATATGCAGAATGTATTGTAACTTTGATTAAGAAAATGAAATACCCCTTGCAATTGCTAAGACAATTTTTTAAACCTGATACGCAAACTTTCACGTTTACCTGTTATCAAGAGATAATGAGTTGGTTTATCAATTCTTTGGAGGAGAAAAAGTGCGGTTGACTCCCCTCCGATACAAAGAAGAAGAAGAACGTGAGCGACAGGGGTGGCAGCAGATAAGGGAGGGGTGGATCTGTTTTTATTTGCGAGATATAATTTATCGGTCCGGAGCGTCGTCGGGGATGGTAAAAGCAATGATATGTCAACAAAGGAGCTTGTGACAGGGACGGGGTGTGTTTTTAGGGAGACTGTCCAGCACATTCGTACGCCCTCCTAGAAAGGGGGTGTGTATACGAAAAACGTCCCCATATGCCAAACGACCCCGCGAAATGCAAACGCCGTAATGTTGCAAAGGGTAAAAAAAATTCCTAAATCAGCATTCCGCCGGTATACCGCGAAATCCACCTCATGAATAAAGATGGGCTTTACAACAGCGCTAATTGAATTTGGTTATCGATTTTGCATCCCCAAAAGCGACGCATATAATTCCCAGGGGGTTGCTTCCGGCCCGTAAATTTTTATTACTTCTTACGCCGTCCCTTTGTCGCAACTGCCCTCGTAACAATGAGATAAAATCGGCTGCGATAAACCCCCGACTGGTTCGACAGAGGTTCCACCCCTGTCTTATAATTTTCCCTTATTTTCCTCTCGGAAAAGGCAGCCGGGAAAAAATCGATTTGTCTACTTTGCCCTCAAAGTAAAGGTGATCGATCGAAAAGGCACGAGAATCTTTACTCTGACTTCAAATAGACTACCTTTACCTTTCTCTCTTAGTGATTTTCTTAATCCTCCCCTAAATTACCTGAAAATAATTAGGGAAAAACTTAAGGGTAGTGTAAAGTTCTGAAAATTGACGCGCGGTTTATGCGAGGCGGAAATAAAGGGAATAGGTAAAGGTTTACCAAAAGTGTCGCATTATAAGAACGAGGCAGAACCATTTGTGGATGTCGTGGAAGATTGTGGCCATTGTTGGGGTATCTTCCCCTCCGATCAGGACGTTCCTCCCAGGTCTCGTTTGCAGGTCATTTGACATCCCCAAATCGGTGAGGAACGTACACATCGTACTTGAAATAAACCCGAGAACGAAACTGATTAATAGACTTTTTGCTCCTCCGTAGGAGAAAAAAAAAACAACGCTCATAAAGATTAAAAGTACCTGAGCCAATTAAGGTCACATACCTAATAAGGCCGACTGTAAGCGGACTAGGTCACGAGCACATGCAACCTGAAATCGGGGAAAAAGACACACTGACGTTTTATCACGGTTTCTGTACCTCTTGGATAACAAGCGTCTATTGTCATCCCAGAAAAAAAAATATAAAAAAAACGCGAATTTATGGAAGCCATGATTTGATCTCCGCATATTACACTAAATTGTGACATTTTCAACCTGAGCAATGAAATCATGCGATCAAAAAGCGTTTTTAAATCAAAATGGTTTCGACTGAACTCGTCGAAGTTAACGTGTAACGCTTAAATATTTAGAACCATCTTATACATAGGCGGAAATGATGATACATTAATTTGTAACAATAAACTAATAAAATCGTGAATCTATTACGACACAATCGATCGTCCCCGATACTTGGGAAACCGCTAGATCGATATTGCGTTCATTTCTCGACTAGTTGGAATTCACCCCATGCGTCCCCTTGTAATGAATTTGAATTGCGGATACCGTTCTTGATCAGAGTGGTTCGCACTATGTTCATGGTGAGTTCAATGCCGAGTGTATTTGCGAATGCAGTAACGACGAAGCCAGGTGAAAATGCCCTAATCAGGTGCATTACCGCTTGACTGAATCATTTATTACTAATAACGAGAGGACGAGTGGTTTTCGGAGTAACGAGGGTCTCGATAGAAGGACACCTCGAGTGCTCGTCATTACGCCAGCCGGGGCCGCAATTGCGCTCAGGACGTGCCAATGGTCGTCCTGCGAATTCTCCTTCTCGTTCCGAACACCCTTGCCCCTTCGTCATGACGAGCTCTGTCATGGGCAGGCACTCCTGTTCCTCGGGGACGCTTAATTAAACGCACGGGACTGCCCAGCGGATTGTTTTAACAGTAATTAAAGTACATCCGCAGCCAGAAATCGCGAAAGACGAGTTCAAGGCGAGGAATTGCCGCAACGCGTCATTCCCAACGTGTAGGGAAGAAGAATCGAAGACTAGGGTATGCTCATGGGGCTTGTAGAAATGGAAGAGTCATGTAAGGACGAAGGACATGTAATGGAGGATATGTACCCGGAAGAGGTCAGACAAATAACCGACTTCTGTCTCTTATTTCATTTCCAAGTCCTTACTCGAGGGTAGGATATGTCCCAGGGTTTTGGTGTTAAGGAAAGACTCCTCAAAGTGAATGAATTTTCCGATAAAAAAGAAGTCTTTGAGTACTCTTCATTATTGTTTGCATTATCGCTTGAATTGCGCTTATCGAAAGATTTCAAGAAAATGGAGGAGATATGTCAAGATAAAGGACATGTAAGGTATCTGTCTTTCGTCTCTTAATTATTTCCGAAGTTCTTGATGCGCTAGTGTAGAATAATATATTGTGGCATTTTGGTGCGAAACAATGATACCTTAATATTAATAAATTTCCCGTAAGAAAGAAAGAAATTTCTTAATAGAATGTTTCTTAAATTTCGCTCATCGAAAGAGTCCTGATGCGAGCGCAGCGTACTTTCGGGAAAAATTAGAGGCTGATTTATAAATTTGACGCTTACGCATGATATGGGAATGTTCTCTCCATTTATACAAATTTTCTGTCGAGAAGCGGAAATGATAATGAGAGTCTGTCATTGTGGTGCCGCGCACTTCTTTCCAATGAAAAGTTACGTTAATGTGATTAGTAAGAAACTTTTCGAATTACAATTAGAATTGCAGAGGTATTAATGGGTCAGTACCCGCGGTCAAGACCCGAAATCAGCGGTTCGGAACGTCAACCTGCGCGAGCACCGATAATTGAATCCCTGGGCCAGGTAAATCTAATTAAAAGCGGAATTAACTGGGGCTTGTACGAGAGAACTCGAATCGATGTACTTAGGAGTTAGGGAGGAGATTAATTAATTCCCAGTGTCTTTTCCCGAGGACTTTTAAGAAAGCTCGCGGCTTTGCGGACCTCCCTCGAGATTTATACTGTTTACGAGACTTTTAGAGAAATTGCGCCCTCAAGTCGGCCGAAAATTATTCCACGACTGGTACTACCGAGGAAGAAATTCTATTTCGCGTTTAAACACCTTCTCGTGAGAGACGCGACGACTTTTCTCTCCTCTCCCCTTGTACCGTCATTTTTCTTATAATATATTAAAACCTTTCCAGACGACTCAGGACGTGTCAAAGTGAGGCCGCTCAAAGCGCCTTCTGAAACCTCCCTGGAAGCGCTCAAGGGACTATTATCATCTGGTTATTAAAAGAAATAATAATACCAGCTGCAAGACCATTAAACTCTCGCGACAATTTCTCTTTGCGCTCTCACCCTCTGGCTGGCCAACCCCACTTGCATTTCTCTGGCCCTTTGAAAATTTGCTTTTATCGCAACCCACTCGAAGCTTTGCAAGTACATGCGATTTTCGCACTCGACTCTGTACACGGTTAACGACCAACATTCCCTATTCATAATCGCCTGAATATTCAGTTTTGCACCCCTAACCTTCGCCTCGTCTCGCCCCCTCTTGCGAAGAGCGTTTCCGTTCTCTGGAGGAAGCCCTCCTTCGGGACCCTCGGGAAATCTTCCCGAAAAAATCTCCGAATGTCTCCTTCAAGGCTCCATGTCTCGCAGATATCGTTACGACATCGGGGGAGTGGTGGAAAAAAAAAGAAATACAAAAACTCCCCTCGAGTTGGGCCATTCTTCTCTCTCCGGATATGTCTCTCTGCAGTCGAATATAAGATAGGGACTGAAAATGTCTGGCACGTTTCGATTAATGTCAATTCCCTTTCTTAGCCATTTGTTAATTGTCTAATTAACCGCTTAAGTACTAATTTAAGTTCATGGAACTTAGGGGAAAGTTGCCTAATTTCGACAGCCTCCTAAATTGGACCACTGCAATAAAACTTAGTGTAGAGGGACTAACAGAGAATGAAAGTGTTATTTCGTATGTTCTTTTGTTTAAACGATAATGTTTATACAGCTCGAAAAATAAAATAGTCACGCTTGTTTTAAAAAAATACTGCCCGGAAGTTTAACGTTTCGGGTCCTTGTTACCTGTGAGAGATAATCGGCTTAACAATCTTAATATTGTCTTATTTGCAAATAATAGGAAGGCACGATACTTGGGTGCAATAATCGAAGTGCAAATATTTAGAAAAAATTATAACACTATGTTTGCGATTGTTGTTCTTTGGGAAAATAGTGATCCAATTTCGGAGACGAAAATCCATTAACGTACATATGAAAAACATGTTTTTAGATGAATGGTCAAATTTAGACAACCTTACCCTAACTCGTCACAGGAGGTTAATCAGTTGGAATTATTTAGCGGACTTCGCTAGAAATGTTCTTTCGGAAAGAACATTTTTTAATCTCTTTTGCAGAAATGTGTATCTCTGGATCGTCGCCGTTTGTGTTTGAAAATTCAGAAAGGGAGAGACTGTAAAAGATCTCACAGTGTAATTCTTTTGCAAAGGATGCCGGAATGCATTTTTGGTCCACAGATTTCGAAATTAGATTTTCATATAGCCGGAAACGAATCCGCGGATATTGCAGTTGCAATTATTCCTGACCAGTCACTTGGTCGAGTGAAAACTAGGTACGATGAAAGTATTCCGAAATTAGCAACTAAGTGCAATCGCGGGGCCAACGGCAATCCTGTTGGGTAAACGCTCCGAAATTAACGCAAAAAACTAAATGAACCCAAATCTCGGTGGATTCCACCCTGAAAATGCATTTCGCATGAAAAAGTAAATAGGGTACAGTAATTGCCCCACCCCTCCAAAATCCGAGTTCTGGTAAATATTAATCCGACCGCGACGAAAAGCTGTCGAAATGATAAATAAGAAAAAAAAGGACAAATTCTCTCCCATACCTCCAATTTTCAAACTACTCCGAAAAAGATATTCGTGCGTTTCTTATCTCGTTCGGAAATAAATTTAATATAATTTCAGCTGATAATAATTATTTAATATCGAAGAGAAAATTGAAAGATTTCTTTTTTGAAGTAAAATCAGTTTCATAGGACATTAATAGGTATTATGAAAAGGACCCACTTGTGCAACAAATCGATTTTCATGTTCATTTTTTACAGTAAATTACTATTTACGTTAACGATTTTGTTAGTGTTATTTAATTTCAATTTGCTGTATGAAAAGTCAATCGGCGGATGTCATTGCTCATTGGCAGATTGCCGCTCATTATCATTGTTTCATTCCCGAAATAATCAGGAAATGCATAAGGGCATTTTCTAGAAGATAATTGAAAATAATTATATTGTAATTATTCTCTGTCGGTGATTTAAGAGCGTGGCCTAGATTTTTATTTGCAGGGTACTCAACTATTTTTCGACAGGCGAAAGTGAGTAGAATCGAGAAGGTGGTGGACGAGGAGCAGATGGGATGAGAGAATCAATGAGGAGGCGTCGGTCTGGGGCGTCGGTCGGGTATGCGTCGCGGCGCCTCCACGGTTAGTACGAGGACGACGTTTGATGTTACGCGTCGTCTTCTGATCAGCAAAGACCTCTGCCGAGTCAAGACTGATGAAAATAACTCCTCGAAATAATTGTCCCGTTGCGAAACTGCCTGCTTCTCGTAATAATTGCACCCCCTCACAATGCAATACAGAGAAGATATTTCTAATTGTAAAATGTAGGAGTAATAAAAGCGTTTTAATAAATGAGGTTCCTCCTGTTCTTCGTTTCATCTTTCCATGCTTAACCGGACATTCTTAAATCTCTGCTCAACGGAAAATAGATCCTAACGTATATTTAAATGTTTACAGCCCAAAGCAATTCAATACACTGAAAATATTAATAGTCATAAAATAACGAGGGTAATAAAAATCTGCTTTAATAAATTAGGTTCCCCGCGTTACTCATGAATGGTTGAAACCTTCACTTATATAACCAGGGCGTTTTTAAATAATTGTTTCGTTGCAAAACGACAGATATATCCCGAGCAATGGTTGCAATTAATTCAACGTAGAAGGTAGGCACTTATAATTATACAGCGAAGGAGAGAACGTGAATTAATAAATGAGATTTCCACAATTCCTCGTTTTATCTCTTCTTATTTAACCAGGCTATTTTTAAATCTTTAATTAACAGTTTTAGAGTAATGAGAACGTAGAAAAGCGCTTGCCTTAGAGAAGTTATTAAACGACGAAGGAATTGTCGTGAAATTGAGGAGGGAGAGAGGCCAGACATGGGGGAAGAATTAATTCAAATGTGCCCACAAAGAATGTTAGAATTAAACGAAGGAGAGTCCAATGAAGGCATAAGGGAGAATTATAGGAGGAGGATTTAGTTTTTCCTCCCCTAGGAATTTTCCTCTTCACGAGTCGGGCAGCGCCCCCTGACCCAAAAATTTCTCCACTGGTTGAACATCGGCTTTTTCCTCCTTTTTTACTTATTATACTTACTGTTATCCAAGAGTAAGCCATTTCATCTGCGGGTAGTCTATAATTCAGGAACTCCAACATCCCCCTACCCTTTAAACGTCACTTTCGTTCACCCTTGTGGTTTACCGTGGCTCGTGTGCCGGAAGGTAAGGATGATGAAGGAATCCCTTCAATCTCGATTGGCAAACCAACCGCAAAATACATTTTAGGAAGGGGATCGATGCTAAAACATGTAAAAGGTGGCGGAAAGATCGCAGGTGATGTCACATCGATAGGGACTAATATTATTCATAAATCTGTACGACAAAATCGAATAAACTTTGCGTTGCAGAAAATGGGATAGCTTAGTTTCCTTTATTTTGGCTGCTGCACCGGAAAGTGGAAATTTAAGAGACACGGCCCTTCTGGTGGGAACCTTTGTATGAACCATCTTCTTGAAAATAGGATGAGCGGTTACCTAGATGACGTTGATTAAAAATTAATATTTACACCGCGTCCTTTGAGAAATGTTTCCGAAATTTCTCAGGGAAGCTCAAAAGAGGTCCCATGAATTTGTATGGAAAAAATTGCAAAGGTTGGTAGGGTAAATTGTTAACAAAATGGCACCGCTGGTGAAGAGATTCGAACTAGCTGTTTTTAAGGCATTTAAATTTAAGAACGGTAATGACCTCTCGAATAATTTCTTAGGGAAGAAAATTTCATAATGTTTAACTCGGCGATAAAATTCATAAATCTGGCCCGGATGATGAACAAAAGGCGAGCCGCGGAGGGTGCAACAATACAATCGGTTTCTCTGGGTTTACCGTATTATTTAGAGCCATAGAAACCCTCTAGCTTGAAACGTCACTTCCATTCATCGTTGTGGTTTATTTTCCTTCGGGCGGGAAGAAACGAAACAGAGACGAGGAAACCTAGAAAGCCGCCGACACCTAGCCTAAATCAGCGGGGAAATAAATTTGTCAAAAAGATAAGATCAATGGAAACGATGTAGGGGGGCCGCCCAATGTGAAGAGCGAAACAGATGAAGCTTTTAACGCTAATAAAATCGACCCCCTGCAGCTTCATCGATCCAGTGGATCTCAAACCCCAGTTTCGAGTGGAGCTTTCTGCGAAACTATCCAGGAAGCTTTCCTCTCGATTCCTGTAATTGCTCGTTATTGCTTTCATATTTCACCCCGATTTAACCCGGCGTCCATTTCCACGTGGCATTCGTTTCCACGTGTGACGCATTTGCGCCTTTATTGCTCCGTGTGTCTTCGTACCTCTACTTATTTCCGGATAATGTGAATATTCCTTGGAAATCGAAATTACATCCGGCAATCACATTTACATGATCATTAAATTTCGACGCGGGGTCGGTTCTCAAGATTTCAATATTGTAATTTACGTCATAATTATCGCATTTCTAGTCTGCTATAAATTTTCGTTAATTTCATCCTCGTGGAATCATCCCCATTTTGAACGTTTTCCATTCGTTTCTCTAATTTCTCGTAATTTTACCTCGAGTAAATGATGCTCACTGGTGTTTCTGGCGTTTCATTTTCCCTTCATTCCTGTCGAATTTCCTTCATTTACAAATTTGTCGATTTCAATCCATTGTATTCCGCTTCACCATTCACTCCACCATTGTATTCCACCCGCGTCTGAATTTAATTACAATTGCATCGTTACAGATTTTCTGTGATTTCGGGCAGGTCGATTTGTCTTCGTTTGTAACAAATGTACCAGCCCTAATTCCTTTGCCGAATTCGAAATCACCTCGGCGCTGGATAATTTCTCGAGTTACTTGGTATGACCTCGGTGATACATACTCCTTCCTTAAGTCGGCATTACATCGCCGGTTACAGACGCGTTTACATCGGCAATACAGTCCATCCACGTACTTCGCCGATGGGAAAACGGAGCGAAACTTGCATCGCTGCTAATTCATGCATTCACGTACAGAGAGTGACTCGTGACGAATCAAAGCAACCACAATTGCGGCTGATTAAAGCAACGTACGTAATGCAATTCGACGGGTTCACTGGCGGTGCGTTTTCATGCACTTGTCCTGGACTATTTAGCATACCTCGTGTCGTACAACCGTCCTTTGAAAGAAACCCAATTACGAAATACTCAATTCCACCCTCGTGAATATGCAACTTCTCCACTTAATGAAAGAAATTATTACTCCGATAACGAGGCGCAAGTATCATGTTTCTTTTACTCCGAAGCGTTTCACCTTCTACCCGGGTTTTT
Organism: Orussus abietinus; assembly: GCF_000612105.2. Lineage (NCBI taxonomy): Eukaryota > Metazoa > Arthropoda > Insecta > Hymenoptera > Orussidae > Orussus > Orussus abietinus. The sequence continues at coordinate 20,674 of NW_019395317.1, read as the reverse complement.
CAAGTTGATGGATAAAAACGCTTCTCCATTTTGGATTTTCATTCCCGTTTGGGTATGTACCGTGAAATCGTAATGAACTTGTTTTTTTATTCCCCCTGGAATCCCTTTTCAGGTCAACGATCAGGCGTTATTGGATTTTGTAATTCTGGTAGAATGGTGTATTCCGTTTGATAAATCGATCGGTAAGATTCACTGACAATTTCAATTTTTCTTTTCAGACCAAGTAATGTACAAGTACTTTGGTGGAATATTGCGTCTCGGTAGGATTTCACATTTCGTGCTATTGTTAAGGGTGAGACGCACGTATCTCGTTGCTCTGCCCTGGGTGCATTTTGGAGCAACTTCAACTCCGTTTTCTGCTCACTTGTTAATAGGCGAGTGAAGTCGTGGAAAATTGCATTGTTACTGCTGACACGGGGTAGGGGGTGGTTTCATTCTTTCCGGAACTTGACAACAAAGTGGGCGAGTACTTCCGCGTCATGTTAAGGGTGGCTCTGAACTGGCATTATCTGGCGGATCCTTTGCAAGGCAAACAATGTTTATTTTTAACTCCACCCTTTTCGTTGAAATCTCGAGACGTTCCCAAATGACGCGCCGGCATTTCATCGTTTCTACACGTAGAAGAATAAAATGGTTCTTCGAAGAAAATTGTTCGATTGGCTGCATTTGTTTCAGGTCAGAAAACATTGTATGTTAAGGGTGGCTCTGAACTGACATTATCTGGCGGATTCGTTGCAACCACACAATATTCTATGCAGTAAACCAGAAATTATTAGCCAAAGAACTTAGCCTTGTCAACAGTTGAGTTATCGATATAACAACTATATTCTATGATTGAATTGATAAAAATTTGACTGATTCAACCGAATATTTATTCTGCACACACGAAAAATACATTTCCCCAGAATAGGTAGATCAACCAGGGTTGAAAAAGTGAACCTCTGTATTGTAAAATTTGCCCAAGCCTGTTTGCCATTTTCCAGACTGCCTCGGGGGGGTAACGATTTCGGCAAATATTTTCCCGAAATTCCCAAATCTGTGAGGAAAATAAACGGAGCCGATGGCGGAAAATGTCCTCCCCCTCGGGGGGCGAAACTGCGAAACGGCGTGACGACGGTGACAATGCTCCCGAACTTGTAACCTCGTTTAAACGCGAGTTAAAAGTAGACAAGGGGTAACGAAGTAACCGCGTGCCCGATTAAGTCTGCGGACTTTGGGGGTGCGACGAAGAGCTCTGGGAACTTTCTTTGAAAGAAAAACCGAGCCGTGCGTACGTACAAAGGGGTGCCGCCGGATAGAAGAGAGGGATTTGAATCTGCTCATTTGTAAAGGAAACGAGGACAGCCCCAAGAGTGCCGAACCGGTGCGAAACACCCGAAGAGGAACGCGCAGCTCGGCGTCGAGTTGCGGCAAGAGGGGGTGGTTTTATCCAACCAGGGGGTGTTGACAATGACGGGCGACAGCGCGAGCCTCTTGGAGAGACGTCTTTCGGAAGAAACGCCATTAAAGCGGGGGCGAAATTTGAATTTTGCCATTTTTTCATCCCTCGGGGCTCCCTCGAGGGTGTAGCTTGCAGGGAGGTCGTCGAAGCGGCGAGGCGACGGTCGGTATTATCGCACGTAGATGGAGGACAAAAGCTGCATAACAGTCGGAGTTGATCTTGATCCACGGGGCGAAAAAAAGATCGAGGAGAACGGGGCCGAGGGTGAACGAACGGCTCGTCGGGGGATGAAGAGGCATCGTCATGGCGGCGGTCGACGGTCTCGATCGGCGTTTCCGCCGAGTTAATTGGAACCCCTTCGTGGACCCCCTTCGGGCCTCCGCGATCATTTCTCACCTCGATGTAAGTAATCAATTTTTCCCTCCTAGCGTTTACGACACTTGCCCCTTGACGGCCTGTACACCCTTCGAGGACCGACGCCGGTTTCGCAACCCTTAGCGCCCTCGAGGGTCTGCTAAACTTGAAACGCTGCTTAGGATGCAGGAAAAAAAATCACTGCCAGAAAAGCCGGCTCTTTATTTCCCTCGAGAAAGACTCATGAGTAAAGAAAAAGCCTTCACCCCCTAAAGCGACATTTTCGCGGATCCACCAAGGTAATTCCATTTCGCATTAATTTTCTTTTATTTCCTTTCGCAAGTATCGAAATAATTTATCACATTTATCGCATCCCTTCTTTCTTACTTGAGAAATTTCAACGGAGGCGCAGAATATTTACACCCCATTCCTGACTTTTAATATTCTCAGATAATATTCCATAAAATCTTTCACTACGGGGGTAGTAAAGTTCGCCGGCATAAAATATTTTTCTTGACGTACTTTTCCTTTTTTTTTTATTTATTTCTTCTCACAAATATCCAAAGAATTCCTTTGTTAAGAGGGTTGACAAGAGTTTCTAAATATTTCCGCCGCGGTACTGACTTTTAATATTATCCGACAATGTTCCGTAAAATGTTCCGGAGGTAATAATGTTTGCGCGAAAATAACCTCTGCATAGTAATTCCGTTTTTTTCGCGCAGTCCATCACTTGTAATATACGCAAACAATGCTTTGCAGGGTACGGCCGTGTCTGATGATACTTTATCTACTTACAGGTCTGCACATTCAGTTGTTCGCTCCACTGGGGCAACGAGCATTACATCGACACTGATTCCTCCATGTCGCTGATACATCAGTGGAACATACCCCTGAATAACTAGACACGTAAATAGATAAAGTATGATTTGCCCCGGACATAGATTCCACTTTCCACTCAACGTAACTTCGCTCATCTATTTCCCTTCAGGCCCATAAAATAAGGGAATAACGAAGAGTTACATTGCCATGTGTATAATTTATTTTGACTTTGGCTTCCCGAAGTACAAAGTTAATATTAAAAGATATATAATTAGTGTCACTTTACGCAATGCGTAATTACTCACGTAATGCGTTTGTCGTTGCACACAATTTTTAATACAAACAATACACTTTCTCAATCCGCTATTTTGTTTTGTTTTCGCGCTAGGGTAAATCGCCGGGAAGGGTCTACCAGTAAACCTAAAATGATGTTTATCCGCTGATCTAGAAGCGCTCTGTCTGCAATCGTCTTTATGGTATTTCCGTAATATTTGTCTTATTAATTCAAGATGAAAACCAGCTATAGAAATATCTTTGGGTGTTGTATTTATATAAAGAATAAGAATTCCAAACGACAATATCTATCAAATGAAAAAAAAATAGAACGAGGGAATTCTGGACACTTGAGGAAGTTTCTTAATAACTTAATATTATACTAACTTAAATATTTTCTGACGTGCATTTCGAGTTCATGTTCAAGTTTTTAAATTTCGTGTAATTAGGGACAGATGCAAGTCACTTTTTTTAACACGCGTTTACATGACGAGAGGTGTAAATTAATGAGACTCGGTGCCGGTTAAAGGGCGAGCACGCCCACGTGCGTGTCGCACGTCCTGCCTTGTCCGTGATCCTCACGCACTCGATTTTCGTGCACACGCGACAATTATTCAGCAAGACTTCCTAGTAACTGGCTCTCTACCGTTCAAGGGAATTACGAAAGAGTTAATTAACCGGGCTTACGTGTGGAAATTTATTGGGGTGCTGTGGGATTTCTCTGACCACAGGAAAACAATGGGCTCCGTGCAATCGATGTCGTGAACACGTTTATAACCGAAGAAGACGTCGTTCCGCGAGGGAATTAACAATAATTACCCGAAATCTCCCTCTTTTACCCTAAAAAAATCTATAAAGTAATCTAGCTTCCAAGAAAAATTAATTCATCTTCCAAATGACGCAACAAATTGCAGCATTGCGTGTCGTCGAAGCGCATTAACTGAGAGCTGCACGATAATAACCTAAGACGATAAATAATTACTACTTGACAAAATCGATCTCATTTCGAGCTGGCAATTAGTCCAATAATTGGAAATTTCTCCTCCAGTTCGAAGTGAGTGCTCGAAAAAATGAGAGGCTCCTCGCGTTCGGCCTCTCCGGTTTTCATTTTATTTTCCGTTCGAGTGATGCTGGAAATGATTTTAATGTCTGTTTTATCCGCTTCTGCACCGCAGGGCACTCGACCGATTTTTTAATGGTTTTCAAACAGAATGTTACGTTTCATTACGGTATTCATTGCGATCGTTCCATTTTTTTAACGCGATGGATATATTTAACATTTTTTCTTCCATCAGGATGATGCAGAAGAAAAAGACACTTTCAAGGTAGTATCAACATAGTGCGTGCATCATCGCGATGGCGCAATAAGTGTGTCAACAATCCCTCGTACAGAATCTTTGTATTCCAGAATTTTTTTTTTTAGACTGTCTTGCAAGCAGAAAGCCTCTCGAAATATTGAAGTCCAACCCTTGTCTACCATCGCTTAAGATTCACCACATGCACAATGGCCTAAGTCCATCATAAGACCAACACTTCTTCCAGGCTGCCCTTTTCATAGGACTCGATAAGGTTACTAAGCTTCCTGAAATTGCGCGATCAGCAACGACTCCCAAGATCGAAATTTCATAATGGAGGATCTAATCGTCCGTCCAATTGTTGTACATGACTGCCATTTAAAATAAAATACGGAAAATTCTGCTCCCTCTCGTCGTTTATGCACTATTTATGCAATCGTCCTGCGCTTTGCAGGACTCTTGATTTTTCCTCAGTTTCGTCGCTCTTCCTCATCAGGAAGTCCAGGCAAAGTCTTCTTCTTCCGAGCTGCCCTTTTCATAGGACTCGATAAAGTTACTGAGCTTCCTGAAATTGCGCAATCAGCAACGACTCCCAAGATCGAAATTTCATAATGGAGGATCTAAATCGTCCCTCTAATTGTTGTACATAATCGCCATCTGAAATGAAATTCGGAAAATTCGGCTCCTTCTATGCAATCGTCCTGCGCTTTCCAGGACTCTTTTGATTGTTCTTCAGGTTCGCCGCTCTTCCTTTTCAGGAAGTCGAGGCAAAGTCTTCTTCTTCCGGGCTACCCTTTTCACAGGACTCGATAAAGTTCTTAAGCTTCCTGAAATTGCGCGATCAGCACCGACACTCAAGATCGAAGTTTCATAATGAAGAATCGTCCCTCCAATTGTTATACACGACTGCCATCTGAAATAAAATTCGGAAAATTCTGCTCTCTCTCGTCGTTTATACACTATTTATGCAATCGTCCTCCGCCTCGCAGGACTCTTTTGATAGTTCTTCAGGTTCGTCGCTCTTCCTCTTCAGAAACTCGAGGAAAAGTACGGAGAAGTAATCGACCGCCGGCGGCACGAAACGTTAGTTAAAGTTCCCCGGGTGATTGTTGCCAAGTTGACAAGGCTGACGTCAAAGCTTTTGATAGATGCATTGCAAAAAAAGGCAGAGAAAGGACCCGGCGAATCGTTTCGGCACGCGAGGCAGATCAAAGCAGAAAAGGAAGTTCAAGCGGCGAGTTCCGGCACTCTGAAAGAAAATTCTCGCCATTCAAAGAGCGTGAAGGGAATGGGAAAAATCACTCCGAGCCATGTAAATCGCTTTGTGACCGGCAAGGAAATAAATACCTACATTCACTCCTCGTGTCCGATGACACCGGAAACGTTAACAACGCGTCGTCACCTTGAATTTATATGTGAACGGAACTACGCCCAGATGAACAAAATTAACAGCGAAATCTATGTTGGCGAACGAGATGTACAATAACTATCAGCGACGAAATTTAGTTGCATCGTTATTCAGCAATACATTTAATAACACTCGCCACATTCACCCGATCATTTTGCGCGAATTAGAAAATGTAAAATTAATGAAAAATTGAAACTTACGTGAAAGTAGCATTTGAGGAGTTTATGAATCTTTTCTTCAAACAAGGCGTACCGAATTGTTTCAGACTTTACAACGTGAATGTGGAAGCTGTAAGGGAGATCCTTACACCCATAAAATTACGTTTTTTACAAAACATTTTTAAAGATGGAAATTAAAAGAAAAAAATGTTGTGGATGTCAGGGCCTTTCTTAAAGCCTTCATATTCATATTACAAAGTTGAAACGATTCGGTACACTCGGTTCGGGGAAAAGTTTCATAAACGAGATCTGTTTAACATCACTTCCACATTACCTTAAGTAATGAAAAGCACGTGACGATTTAAAATATTTAATCACTGTGGTGAGAACGTTTACGAATTTCAGGTGTATCAGTGGTAGAGTTTCGTGAAGTATCGTGGATCGCAGATGTTGAACAACTTCCAGGATATAGAGTAGTCCTTAACATATGTCCTAGAAGAGTAGGTGCTATGGATAATTCATAGGGTTCTTCTCCTTTTCAAAATTCCGTCGAAAGATCCTACCTTGACTTTGCGACATCTCCTGGCAGCGATGGATCTTGACTGTCTTCTGATAGCCTCCAGAGGAACTTCGATCCGGCGCCTTCAGGGCGCGAAGGATCCACACTTCGGTCTGCCAACACTTAGGCCTGTCAACAAGGAACTCCGAGGCGAACCTTCAGTCACGTATCGGTCACTGACAGCACATGTCGCGAAATAAACGTCGAGCTTCACTTCAGGTGTCGACTTCTTTGTCCAAGTTCCCTGCCAGGATCAATGGGGTGTGGAGGACGAAAAGGCTTTTACACTTTGACGGCTCCCTGAGAACTCCGGTAGGATTAGGATCAGCAACGAGACGAGAGACGGAACCTGTTACAGGACCAACAATAGGATCAGCAACGAGAACAAAACTAGACCACAACTAGGCTGAACAACATCACAGCAGCTACGATCATCAACGGGACTCCTCGGTTGAAAAATAACCATACACGGTCTAGCCACTGCAAACCCTAATTAGGTCCTAGCTCAAGCTTGTAACCAGTTCCAGGTCCACTGTCTGAACCAGCATCCGAAAGACCAACTCGGCTTGCTCAATCCTCCCAGAAGAACGTTCCTCTAGAACTGGATTCGTCTAGATCATCCCCCAACGTCCGCTTTGTCTAATTGTACCCACCAACCCAAACCTCCCAACATCCTGGAGAACGGTACCCCACCGATCCCCCAAAATCCACGTGCGCTACCAAATTGCCAAAAGTTCTCCAAGGATTAAAAACATCTATATTCTCTTATGAAGAGAGGATTAAGTAAGCCGAGTCGAAGTTGGGCAGGACCCTAACTTTGTCATAGATCAATGACAGCATCAGCTCCGCCTGCGTTCACGGTCGGAACTAGTTGGATCGAGTTTTGGATTTGCGATAGGTCCACGAAGCTGCTCCTGGTGGTGGATTCCCTTGGGTCGAAAGGGTTGAGGGCGGGGGTGGGAACGGGAACAGGTGCAAATACGTTCGAACTCGTGCAGGAGGAATCCCGACGACGGGTGAACGCGGGAGAGACGGTGGACGGTGCGGGGAATCGCTCGCGACGCGGCCTGGGCGGTAACTGAGCGCGGAGGCGTCGCGACGCCCAGCGTCGCTCCCACCCCGTGCACCCGTCGACGGACTTCCCGAATCTCGAGCGTCTCCGGCGGCTCTGGCGTCTCTTTCCCTGCACCAACTGGGGCGGGGATGCGCACCCTCGTTTTACTTGCTGATTCCGTTGGTCGGGGTTCCGTCCGGGATCTGGCCCCTTCGGGGACCCTGTGAAAGCCAATTTTGACAGAACTGAGACAAATGTCGGCTCCCGGCGCTGAGTGTCAATAGTCCGCAATCCGGGGACCATCGACTCCCGGAGGATCCCCTTACTGCAAAATCACTGGACATCACTCTCGACGTCGGGGACCAAATGTCGTTTCTACTTCCGTCCCTAACTCGGCAGTCAGGTTATTTGCCGTTCTGAACATGTGCTCCTCTACTGCATCATGATGTCCGGAAGCAAATGTGCGGATTCCGTAAAGCCGAAACGTGGATGCCAAAATTCCTGGAAAACGGAGGGAACAAGACAGTCGCCCGCTGCGGAACCTTGCTGCTAAATTACTGGACACCATCCTCGACATCAGGAAACAAATGTCGTTTCCACCTACGCCCTTAACTCGACACTAAGGTTATTTTCCACTTTAAACTCGTTATGCATTATGATTCCCGAAAAAGGATATGCGGATTCCGTAAAGTCGAAACGCGGACGCCAAAATTCCTGGAAAGACTGGGAGAAACGAAACGGCTGCTCGCAGCAGTACTTTGCTGCTAAATTACTGGACATCATTCTCGACACCAGCAAAAAATGTCGTTTCCATCTACGCCCTTAACTCGACACTAAGGTTATTTGCCACTCTAAACTCGTGCCCCCCAACTGCATTATGATTTCCGGAAACGGATATGCGGATTCCGTAAAGCCGAAACGCGGACGTGAAAATTCTTGGAAAGACTGGGCGAAACGAAACGGCTGCTCGCTGCAGAACTTTGCTGCTAAATTACTGGACACCATCCTCGACATCAGGAAACAAATGTCGTTTCCACCTTCGTCCCGAATTCAGCAATCAGGTTATTTGGCACTCTAAACTCGTGTCCCTCAACTACATCATGATTTCCGGAAACAAATATGCCAATTCCGTAAATTCGAAATGCGGACATCAAAATTCCTGGAAAAATTGGGAGAAACGAAACGGCCGCCCGCTGCGGAACTTTCCAGGCATTTTGTCTTCATCCCCTGATCTCGTTGCCGGGCTTGGAGACGAGGTTGGTAGGAATTCTGTTTAACGGGTGATGTAGGAAACGAGAGACGAGGTGAACCCGGTAAATTGTTCGGAACAGGCTCATGTGAACCGAGACGAACACGACCGCCGAATTCGACCGCGGCCAAATTTGACTCTGGTTCCTACTGGAGAAATCCAAACGAGCTTCCGAGGAAATTTCGACGAGAAGAATTTCATGTTGGAGACGAAAAGCATGAGTCGTTGCGGCTCTTCGGAGCTGTTTTCATTGATCTCTACGAGCGGCTTTATCGGGCTTCCAGCTGGTTATCAGGGACCCTGAAGAGGACTCCTGATTACGACCGATCGAATTTGCCCACTTGTTAACTTTATCTCGTCTCGCGTTAAATTAACCCGGCAGAGTGGAAAATTAGCTCAACGTGTAAAACAAAAAGGGCTTTTGAATCTAACATTTATTATTTTTTGTAAATCGTTTTTTTCTCAACAGGGTTTTAGGCAAATATTTTCATTAATGCGACAGTTTCTCCGGGATAAAGTGGAAGGAGCGCTCCTTCTATTTTCCCGCCTCTCCAAGGAAAACATACTCCGGGCGCGGGAAAATGAATGGAATTTGCATGAAAGCGCGAAAATTCTCGGCGGTCGGTCTTTCACGGACATAGTCCTTCGTTTTCCCTTCAACGACGGGACTTGATTGCGCGGAAATATAATATCAGAGGAAAGAAACCGCTTCAGGGATTTAATTTCTTGTGAGGCGGTCTCGTTATACTTAATTACTGCTCCTTCCCTTTCGGAAAGGAAGCTGTAGCTCTGTTTCATATTTTATCGCCGCGGTAAACACTGCAGAACTTTAACAAGGATTTCATTACTGTGATGGTATTTAATCCTTTGGGAGATTTCTGAGCTTCTAGGGTCGCAGTTTCCGCCTTGACGAAGCCATTTTCTGAATAAATATTTCCGCCAGCTTTTGATAAATACTATTATCCGATATTGGAAAAGAAAACATCATTGCGGGTTGAAGGAATTATCCAAAATCAATGAAATGTGGAATGATGATACATGAAATTTGTCTCTATTTTGAAAAGTATACGTATATTATCGATTACGTAACTACGGTAGATAACTTACCGATATGAATGTCTGCATGATAAACGTACATCTCAGAGGATAATCATTAATGAAGGTAGCAGGAATGTTCGAAATTGAGTATTAAATGATGATAAGTGAAACTACTATTTAACCATCGGTTGATAATATGTATTTAACCTATAGACGTTACTTCTGGATATGAACAAAACGAGTCGTCGATAAAGTAGCTACGTTGAATGCAAAAATATAAATACTAAATTCGGAGAGCTTTTACTTAAAAGCTCTCGTTTTCTAATTCAAAGTTTTTAAACCATTCTGCTCTTTCAACAACTTCCATCAATGTAAATAATAGCAGAGATGAGTTGGGAGATTGCTCACGGGCAGGATCGTGCGATCGCATCCTGTGCTGCCCTCTGGTTTCGTACGTTAGCTTTCACCGTTTTTTGCCCCCAAGGGTGAAGCAACGAATTTCTGATAGGAGCTCGCGCACTCGCGATGACGGTACCATCTACCAGTCGCCGTTAGCGGCTCACGTACTCGTGATGGTAATACCATGCGGCAGTTGACGGTGGTGGCTTACCTACGCTTATCGATACTGCTCGCTTTTGCTGGTAAGGGAAGAACACTCGTGACGCTCCATTTGACTTTATCTACTTATGTACTACTATTAAGTACATTGTTGCCTCAAAGTCGACGAGATGCGGAGCTTTGGGGCACGCGTCGTTGTCGCGTACGGAACCCTCATGCAGCGAATCTGTGTGAGTGCGATCGCTCCTAGAAACTTAGCGCGTCCCAACCAGCCAACCGCCAAGCTACGGGTCGAGACGTTGAGTATGTGTGCGTTCGGCGCTACAGCTCGACAAGTATGCGTGAAAGTCGAATACTGCGAAAATCCTCCCGAGGCTTACCTAACCCCGGATATAAGCCGAGTCATTTCGTGTATGATTTTTACATTTCCCTACTAGCGTCATCGAGCGTTTCCAAGCGTTTCTAGAGCGTTTTTCAGTTTTCGAAAGTTTTTGAACGTTTTTCAAGTGATTTCGAGCTTTACCGATGGCCGTACAGTGCCGTTGAGTGTTGTTAAGTGCCGCAGAGTTGCCGGACAGTGCCGGAGAGTTGCCGCAGAGTGCCGGAGAGTGCTGGAGTGTGCCGGAGAGTGCCGGTGAGTGCCGGTGAGTGCTGGAGAGTTGCCGGAGAGTGCCGGAGAGTTGCCGCAGAGAGCCGATGAGTGCCGCAGAGCGCCGGAGAGGGCCGGTGAGTGCCGGAGAGTTGCCGGAGAGTGCCGAAGAGTTGCCGCAGAGAGTCGAAGAGTGCCGCAGAGCGCCGGAGAGGGCCGGAGAGTGCCGCAGAGTGCCGGAGAGTGCTGGAGAGTGCCGGAGAGTGCCGGAGAGTGCTGGAAAGTGCCGGGGAGAGCCGGAGAGTTGTCGCAGAGTGCCGGAGAGTGCTGGAGTGTGCCGGAGAGTGTCGGTGAGTGCCAGAGAGTGCCGGAAAGTTGCCGGAGAGTGCCGGAGAGTTGCCGCAGAGTGCTGGAGTGTGCCGGAGAGTGCCGGAGAGTGCTGGAGAGTGCCGGAGTGTTGCCAGAGAGTGCCGTAGAGTGCCGCAGGGTGCCGGAAAATGCCGGCAAATGCCGGAAAATGCCGGAGAGTGCTGGAGAGTGCTGGAGAGTGCCGGAGAGTGCCGGAGAGTGCCGGTGAGTTGCCGGAGAGTTGCCGGAAAATGCCGGAAAATGCCGGAAAATGCCGGAAAATGCCGGAGAGTGCTGGAGAGTGCCGGAGAGTGCCGGAGAGTGCCGGAGAGTGCCGGAGAGTTGTCGGAGAGTGCCGGAGAGTTGCCGGAGAGTGCCGGAGAGTGCCGGAGTGTTGCCGGAGAGTGCCGGAGAGTGCCGGAGAGTGCCGGAGAGTGCCGGAGAGTTGTCGGAGAGTGCCGGAGAGTTGCCGCAGAGTGCCGATGAGTGCCGATAAGTGCCGGAGAGTGCCCGAGAGTGCCGGAGAGTGCCGGAGANCGGATAGTGCCGGAGAGTTGCCGCAGAGTGCCGGAAAATGCCGGAGAGTGCTGGAGAGTGCTGGAGAGTGCCGGAGAGTGCAGGAGAGTGCCGGAGAGTTGCCGGAGAGTGCCGGAGTGTTGCCGGAGAGTGCCGGAGAGTGCCGGAGTGTTGCCGGAGAACGACGGATAGTGCCGGAGAGTTGCCGCAGAGTGCCGGAAAATGCCGAAGAGTGCTGGAGAGTGCTGGAGAGTGCCGGAGAGTGCCGGAGAGTTGCCGGAGAGTTGACGGAAAATGCCGGAAAATGCCGGAGAGTACTGGGGAGTGCCGGAGAGTTGCCGCAGAGTGCCGATGAGTGCCGATAAGTGCCGGAGAGTGCCGGAGAGTGCCGGAGAGTGCCGGAGAGTTGTCGGAGAGTGCCGGAGAGTTGCCGCAGAGTGCCGATGAGTGCCGATAAGTGCCGGAGAGTGCCGGAGAGTGCCGGAGAGTGCCGGAGAGTTGCCGGAGAGTCGCCGGAAAATGCCGGAAAATGTCGGAGAGTGCTGGAGAGTGCCGGAGAGTACTGGAGAGTGCCGGAGAGTTGCCGCAGAGTGCCGGAGAGTGCTGGAGAGTCCCGGAGAGTGCCGGTGAGTGCCGGAGAGTGCCGAAGAGTTGCCGCAGAGTGCCGGAGAGTGCCGGAGAGTTGCCGCAGAGTGCCGGAGAGTGCCGGAGAGTGCCGAAGAGTTGCCGCAGAGTGCCGGAGAGTGCCGGAGAGTGCCGCAGAGTGCCGGAAAGTTGCCGCAGTGTGCCGCAAAGTGCTGGAGAGTGCCGGAGAGGTACCGGAGAGTGCCGTAGAGTGCCATAGAGTGCCCTGGAATGCTGTAAAGTGCCCTAGAGTGCTGCAGTGTGCCGTAGAGTGCCGTAGAGTGCCGTAAAGTGCCCTGGGCTGCCGTAGAGTACCTTACAGTGCCGTAGAGTGCCCTAGAGTGCCGTAGAGTGCCGTAAAGTGCCGTAGAGTGTCCTAGAGTGTCCTAGAGTTGCATAGAGTGCCGCAGGGGGCCGTAAGGTACATTATAATGCATTACAGTGCATTAGAGTGCTGTAGTACTCTAATTAGAGTGCAGATTACCACTGTAATCAGAGTACTTCTGTTAGAGGGCCGTTATAAGTACCTACCTAACCTAACCTAACCGAGCCTAACCTAACCTAACCTAACCTAACCTAACCTAACCTAACCTAACCTAACCTAACCTAACCTAACCTAACCTAACCTAACCTAACATAACCTAACCTAACCTAACCTAACCTAACCTAACCTAACCTAACCTAACCTAACCTAACCTAACATAACCTAACCTAACCTAACCTAACCTGACCTGACCTGACCTACCCGACTTAACCTAACCTGACCTACCTGACCTAACATGTCCCAGACGAAGAAAACCCTAACCTAACCGGGCTTTTTGCAATCTAACATTATCCTAACCTGTCCCAGACGAATAAATCCCTAACCTAACCTAACCTAACCTAACCTAACCTAACCTAACCTAACCTAACCTAACCTAACCTAACCTAACCTAACCTAACCTAACCTAACCTAACCTAACCTAATAAGAGCTGCTGTACGAGTATCATCCAGCCTGCCCGTCGATCATTTCGGAATATTCACATAATGGACTGACTCGATTCACCAATATACCCCTGTTATCCATCCGAGATTAGCATTCATATTTTCTTCCATTTAAATCTTCTCATTTTATAACGATTAACAATTGGTTAGGATGAGTTAAGAATGAGTTTCAACGGGTTATGATAGGTTACCAATGACCACATGGGTTACCAGTGTGTTACGATGGCGTACCCATGGGTTAAAATGTGTTAGGATGGGTTAGAATCGGTTAGGATGGGTTACGTTGAGTTAATAATGGGTTCAGATGAGTTAATAATGGGTTAAGGTGAGTTAGGAATGGGTTACCCATAAGTTAACATAAATTAGAACAGGTTACCACGGGTTAGCATAAATTAGAACAGGTTACCGCGGGTTAGGATGAATTACCTGTCCGTTCAGGTACAGGATGTTGGAACCCGGGGGGATCGACGGCGAACCTCATTTGGAAGCGAAACTTCCTTTTCCGTTTTCTCCTACGCCGCGTAGTTTCCGAGTTACGGCCCCTCAAAGAACCGACCAATCAGAGCGCAGCATTTTTATTTCCGCTGTATCTCCGGAGCTACGGGTCGTACAAAAAAAACGGTAAAGGAAGTTTCGTCGCGGAATCCAGTCCCCTATCCATCGCGCCGATCGCGAACGCCCCCTACCTGAACCGAGCCTGTCCGTTCAGGTACCGAAAATTGGGACCCGGGGGATCGACAGCGGACGTCCTTTGGATTCGAAACTTCCTTTTCCGTTTTCTCGTACGCCGCGTAGTTTCCGAGTTAAAGAAGAAAGGTAAGAAAAAACGTGCTTGTGATATTTTCAATGCTAAAAGTCCATTTGTGAAGCCGTCAGATGACAGCGCGCTCGATTAGAATCATTAGCGAGCAGATTCAGCTGTAGTCAAGCGCAACCAGCCACGGCGAGTGAACGAGCAACAGAATTTCTGTACGTGGACATATGTCCTTTGCGTGCGACCATCGCACACATCCCTATATAAAATACATTACATACTCATGCAAACATTCATACACACAAGGGTTCAGTATCCAAATGTTTCCTACGACGACGGCAGATGAAAGAGAAGCGCCACCTACACTGCATTACTCATTCTCTTTTAAAATCGTAGCAGTTTGTGATTTTAAATTAATTTTTCATTCTATTAAGTTATGTATATTGATAGATGAAATGTGCATGTGGCAGAAGTAATCTTTAGAACAAGTTTCTTACCTATTGAACTAGTTTTAACAACATTTATTGATATATTTTGGTATATTCATTAATTTATTTCTTCAATATAATATTCTTACATAATTGGTATATTTTTTGTATTAACACTGTAGGAGTTGTTTTAATTAATATTACAGTATGATTTCTTTTTAGATTTAATATCCGTAGTCTTTTTTACCGACATCAATTGACGCTAAGACTGAAAACGAACTGTAGGTAAACGTGGTAGGTTCATTCTGTCGGTATCATGCTCTATTTTGAATCTGCTAACACGTTTTTCTTTACCGATACAGACAATTTCGCTCCTTTGAAGATGTTGCCATCGATTCTCCGTCGGTTTGGCGCTTAAAACAGTAGGTTTTGCAGAAACTCGGCCGCCTCAATTCTGATGGGGGCGTGAGACATCTCCCCGCTCATCTCCGCTCATCTGAGCTTGTATTCTTATCCATAGACTCTATATTGCACTACTCTGTGTATCTACGTGTAATTACGCGATATCCTAGCGGAGCGGAGCGTCGCTTACTTAATTTGAAGATATCTAAAATATTTGTTGGCAATCTCAATGACATTCAGTTTTAATAATTTATAAACGTATGTCAAAATAATATTTTNTATGGTTAGAATGCAAAAAGCCCGGTTAGGATAGGGATTTATTCGTCTGGGACATGGTAGGATAATGTTAGAATGGAGAGTCCCGGTTAGGATAGGGTTTTATTCGTCTGGGTCATGTTAGGATAATGTTAGAATAGAGAAGCCCGGTTAGGATAGGGTTTAATTCGTCTGGGACATGTTAGGATAATGTTAGAATGGAAAAAGCCCGGTTAGGATATGGTTTTATTCGTCTGGGACAGGTTAGGATGATGTTGGAATGGAGAAAACCCAGTTAGGAATGGGTTTTATTCGTCTGGGACATGTTAGGATATGGTTAGAATGCAAAAAGCCCGGTTAGGATGTGGTTTTATTCGTCTGGGACATGTTAGGATAATGTTTGAATGGAGAAGCCCGGTTAGGATAGTGTTTTATTCGTCTGGGACAGGTTAAGATAATGTTGGAATGGAGAAAGCCCGGTTAGGATATGATCTCAACATCTTCAAGATCATGGAGTTTCGGCCAGCGGCATGTTATATTTCGCGTGGCCTGCACTGTGGGTTGTAATTGCGCTCGGAATCCAGCGCGTCCAAGCACTGAAATGAAAAGTCGGAAATTGCTCAATCCGGAGGGCCGCGACCTGAGAATCAGCCAATTCGCCGTTCACAAGGTGTTCGAGGTCTTGTAGTTTCGGCCAGCAGCATGTTATAATTCGCGTGGCCTGCACTGTGGGTTGTAATTGCGCACGGAATCCAGCGCGTCCAAGTGCGGAAATGAAAAGTCGGAAATTCCTCGATCCGGAAGACCGCGACCTGAGCATCAGCCAAATCGCCGTTGTGAACATTTTCGAGGTCTTGGAGTTTCGGCCAGCGGCATGTTATATTTCGCGTGGCCTGCCCTGTGGGTTGTAATTGCGCACGGAATCCAGCGCGTCCAAGTGCGGAAATGAAAAGTCGGAAATTCCTCGATCCGGAGGACCGCGACCTGAGAGTCAGCCAACTCGCAGTTCTCAAGATTTTCAAGAACTTGGAGTTTCGGCCAGCGGCATGTTATAATTCGCGTGGCCTGCACTGTGGGTTGTAATTGCGCACAGAATCCAGCGCGTCCAAGCGCGGAAATGAAATGTCGGAAATTCCTCGATCCGGAGGACCACGACCTGAGCATCAGCCAAATCGCTGTTCTCAAGATTTTCAATAGTTTGGAGTTTCGTCTAGCGGCTTGTTATATTTCGCGTGGCTTGTACAGTGGGTTGTAATTGCGCACGGAATCCAGAGCGTCCAAGCGCGGAAGTAAAGAGTCGGAAATTCCTCGATCCGGAGGACCGTGACCTGAGAGTCAGCCAAATCGCCGTTCTCAAGATTTTCAAGAGCATGGAGTTTCGGCCAACGGCATGTTATAATTGGCGTGGCCTGCACTGTGAATTGTAATTGCGCACGGAATCCAGCGCGCCCAAGCGCGGAAATGAAAAGTCGGAAATTCGTAGATCCGGAGGACCGCGACCTGAACATCAGCCAAATCGCCGTTCTCAACATTTTCCAGATCTTGGAGTTTCGTCCAGCGGCATGTTATAATTCGCGTGGCCTGCACTGTGGGTTGTAATTGCGCACGGAATCAAGCGCGTCCAAGCGCGGAAATGAAAAGTCGGGAATTTCCCGTTCCGGAGGATAGCGACCTGAGCATCAGACAAATCGCTATTCTCAAGATTTTCAAGAGTTTGGAGTTTCGTCTAGCGGCTTGTTATATTTCGCGGGGCCTGCACTGTGGGTTGTAATTGCGCCCGACCGGAGAATCAGTCAAATCGCCGTTCTCAAGATTTTCGAGATCTTGGAGTTTCGTCCAGCGGCATGTTATAATTCCCGTGGCCTGCATTGTGAGTTGTAATTGCGCACGGAATCCAGCGCGTCCAAGTGCGGAAATGAAAAGTCGGAAATTCCCCGATCAGGGGACCCCGACCTGAGCATCAGCCAAATAGCTGTTCTCAAGATTTTCAAGAGTTTGGAGTTTCGTCTAAAGGCTTGTTATATTTCGCGGGGCCTGCACTGTGGGTTGTAATTGCGCACGGCATCCAGCGCGTCCAAGCGCGGAAATGAAAAGTCGGAAATTCCCCGATCAGGAGGACCCCGACCTGAGCATCAGCCAAATAGCTGCGTCCAAGCGCGGAAATGAAAAGTCGGAAATTCCCCGATCAGGAGGACCCCGACCTGAGCATCAGCCAATTCGCTGTTCTCAAGATATTCAAGAGCTGTATGTTTCGGCCAGCGGTTTGTTATAATTCTCGTGGCCTGCACTGTGGGTTGTAATTGCGCACGGAATCCAGCACGTCCAAGCGCGGAAATGAAAAGTCGGAAATTCCTCGATCCGGAGGACCCCGACCTGAGCATCAGCCAAATCGCTGTTCTCAAGATTTTCAAGAGTTTGGAGTTTCGTCTAGCGGCTTGTTATATTTCGCGGGGCCTGCACTGTGGGTTGTAATTGCGCACGGAATCCAGCGCGTCCAAACGCGGAAATAAAAAGTCGGAAATTCCCCGATCAGGAGGACCCCGACCTGAGAATCAGCCAAATCGCCGTTCTCAAGATTTTCGAGATCTTGGAGTTTCGTCCAGCGGCATGTTATAATTCCCGTGGTCTGCACTGTGAGTTGCTATTGCGCACGGAATCCAGCGCGTCCAAGCGCGGAAATGAAAAGTCGGAAATTCCCCGATCAGGAGGACCGCGACCTGAGCATCAGCCAATTCGCTGTTCTCCAGATATTCAAGAGCTTGGTGTTTCGGCCAGCGGCATGTTATAATTCTCGTGGCCTGCACTGTGGGTTGTAATTGCGCACGGAATCCAGCGCGTCCAATCGCGGAAATGAAAAGTCGGAAATTCCCCGATCAGGAGGACCCCGACCTGAGCATCAGCCAAATCGCTGTTCTCAAGATTTTCTAGAGTTTGGAGTTTCGTCTAGCGGCTTGTTATATTTCGCGGGGCCTGCACTGTGGGTTGTAATTGCGCACGGCATCCAGCGCGTCCAAGCGCTGAAATGAAAAGTCGGAAATTCCCCGATCCGGAGGACACCGACCTGAGAGTCAGCCGACTCGCCATTCTGAAGATTTTCTAGATCTTGGAGTTTCGGCCAGCGGCATGTTATAATTCGCGTGGCCTGCACTGTGAGTTGTAATTGTTCACGGACTCCAGCGCGCCCAAGCGCGGAAATGAAAAGTCGGAAATTCCTCGATCCGGAGGACCCCGACCTGAGCATCAGCCAAATCGCTGTTCTCAAGATTTTCGAGATCTTGGAGTTTCGTCCAGCGGCATGTTATAATTCCCGTGGTCTGCACTGTGGGTTGTAATTTCGCACGGAATCCAGCGCGTCCAAGCGCGGAAATGAAAAGTCGGAAATTCCTCGATCTGGCGGACCCCGACCTGAGCATCGGCCAATTCGCTGTTCTCAAGATATTCAAGAGCTTGGTGTTTCGGCCACCGGTTTGTTATAATTCTCGGGGCCTGCACTGTGGGTTGTAATTGCGCACGGAATCCAGCGTGTCCAAGCGCGGAAATGAAAAGTCGGAAATTCCCCGATCCGGAGGACCCCGACCTGAGCATCAGCCAAATCGTCGTTCACAAGATTTTCGAGATCTTGGAGTTTCGGCCAGCAGCATGATATAATTCTTGTGGTCTGCACTGTGAGTTGTAATTGCGCACGGAATCCAGCGCGTCCAAGCGCGGAAATGAAAAGTCGGAAATTCCCCGATCCGGAGACACCGACCTGAGATCAGACCGACCCTAGCCCCTCGGTCGACAGGGAAACCCAGACCCCCACCGGGGAACTCCGGCACGAGGGGACTCAGACCCCGGACTGGGAGGTGATCGCTCCGCCAGTCTCGGCGCAGGGACCGTTGGTTGGCCATTGGTGGTGCCCAACGTCGACGCACCCCTGGCCCCCGATGGACCACTACCCACAAGAGGTCCAGTCCCAGGAACAGGACCTCGATCCGTTTTGGGGCCTGAAGGCCTTCGAGTACATCCCCCCGAAGACCCGGCACACCTGGGATGAACCTCCTCGCACCAAGCGACGCTACTCGCCCACGCCGTCCGCGGAAGACGGGTTCTTCCCGGAGGACGAGCCCTGGCGGTTCCAGCGTCGCCGGAACCCTCCCGCCGACCGGGTATCCACCGACAGTACCGGGGCGGACAACACCGCCTGGCCTCCGGGTAAGTCCGAGGAGACACCACCCCGCCGAGACCCCTCACCAGATCGAGCCTCCACACCCTCGCAATGGAGCACCGACACCGCTACACCGTCGGGGACATGGGAGACGGCGGACTCCACCTGCGGCTCCGACACCACGGCCGAGTCCTGGCACACCGCTACCTGCCCCAAACGGCCGCGCAATTGTTTTAATTGCGACCGGCCGGGCCACCATTACCGGGAGTGCCCGAGCAAGAGGCGCGATTTCTGTTATCGCTGCGGGGCTAAAAACGTCACGATTAAGACGTGCCCGCGCTGCGGCCCCGAATGGCGAGCCGAAGGCCCCTATGTTGTAGGCAAGGGACATCTTCGCCGGAACAACCCCATGCCGCCACCGAAGCACTACACCAGGAGGTGAACCTGACCCATGGAGTACGGCTCCGAAGGAACCAGAGAGAACCCGCTGCCTTGACGAGGAACCCCTTGCTTTCTGACCCCCGTTTTCTTTTTCGTTGCTGCCTTTCGCGTAACTCCGTGAAAGCCGAAGCTATTTTAGTTTATTAGTTTTTTTTTGCCCAGCGCCGTGGTCGCAGTCAACCCTGTTTTCTTTTCGCCTTGCGCGCTGCCTCAGGAAGGTACAGGTGGGTTACCCATTCGTTCCGTCCATTCAAGCCGTATTAAAATCTTGTCCATTTGGAAAAAAACTGCGCCTTATTTATTGCCGTACCCCTGAATGTCGCACTTCTTTCTTTTATTTTCTTTTATCGACCGTTGATTTAGTCTGTTTGGTAGTAGGCTACCGCCGTCCAGAGGAGAGAGATAATGTCATTGTTTTCTGTCATGGCTAAGTAAGGGCCTGTTGGAACCTTTTGGCGGAGCCCCGCGAACGGACCCCGCTGTTGAGGGAAAGATTTAGTTAAAGTTTTGTGCCTACAAGGGAGGTTTTATGCTGGTAAGTAGGCTCAGGCCTCGTCCGGCCTCCCCCAGGGAGGGGGGGATTGTGACGACGCACCCGGTGGGCGATCGCCCCAGGTCTCCATATTTTAAAACCCTCCCTATTCTAAAACCTCCATCCTGCAAATCATCCAAATCCGTTCCGAAGGCAGTGATAATATATTTTCTTGTATCATTACATCCATGTCTTATTCCAGCACGCTCGACGTTCAAGGCCGAGGAGGAGAGGAGACCAAATAGTCATAGCGTTACCTTGCGTACTTTTTTTTTGATAGCATAAGTTGCGTATAGCTTAGGCGTTAGGACAGCCTCGCGGTGAGGCGAGTGCGGCACAAGAAGACAACAGCCATCGCGGGACAAGGGCGCCCTCGAGGGACTACAGAAGCAGATGACAACGGTGGCAGAGAGGCCTCGCCCCGCCGCCGCCCATGGGTGCCGGGGC
>NW_019395316.1:0-9652 GCF_000612105.2 Orussus abietinus | reverse complement strand
GATGTGTAAATGTTTATTGGCAAAAAGCAAAAAACACGTGTTTCTTAATTTTTTGCGAGCAATCACATCGCGTAAGTGGAACTTAAGTAGGAGTGCTTGTTTAATGGATATTACAAAAAAATGTCACCTGAATGGTAGTTCACCCCCTTGAGGGGGTGCAACATTGCTGAACAATATTGTGTTGTCATCGTCCTTATACAGAATACGTTTATGCAAAGTTTCGTCGAAATCCCTCCACTGCTCCTACGAAAAATATTTTAAAAACCGATTTTTCGCTAAACTTTGGGGGGTTGTTTCACCCCTTAAATGTGGATCATTGCAGATATAAAAAAACACGTCTCTTAGATTTTTGTGTTCTTCAACATATATGAAACTCAATAAGATCGGAGGCGGACATTTGGGAATGTTTCCTTGTTAGTGAGAGTGGTGACTGTTAAAACAGCGAACAGTGCACTCACGCGCAATGTCCAAAAACTCGCTCCACTACCGACCGACGAAAAAGACGTTTTTTGAGGGACAGTTTAGACTACTACTTAAGGCGTAGACACTAACCTGTATATATTCACATATTTATATTTGGTAAGGGTTGATTGGGATCCTTTCAACTGGGGGAGCGTCGATAGCCCATCCGCGCTAATTGTTAGTATAAATTTAATCTTTTGTAATCGCTCATGTCAAGGCCCACGGAAAACTCGAGGTCCTTCCCACGTGTACCGAAGGACCCGAGTCATCCTCGAAAGGGGGGCAATAAATATGAGTCCGAGCATTCTCAAAGGGTCTCTTTTCGAGGGTTATCGTCGAAGGTACGGGACGACGTCTGGTGAACAGATTTTTTAACTTTCAAAAAATTCCCAAGTCCGCTTCTGGCGACCAGACGTTGCTCGAGGGTTTTTTCCGTGAATCAGCGGCCTACGTGACCGGCCGTTTCGCGAGTGCCTTTGAGGGTCGAAACCCTTCGAGAATTTTTCCCTGCCAATGAGAATGCTCGACTCAAGTCCGACGCCCTCCCTTCATCGAGTTGGAGGGAGAACTATGCACTCTGATATTTTTAAAGATTTTTTGTCAGAATCTTTTTGTAGAATTGGGGAAAATTATTGCCCCATCCTTCGACCGGGAAACCACCTTCGATTCACATATAACAGATAGGTGTCTGATTTGATAGGAATTATTATTATTTTTTTTTCCGACCATTTGGGAGGGGGAGGAATGCACTTACGCACTTGCCCGTGTGTGGGACTCGCCGGTTCGTTGTGCTAGTCCGGTCCTACCCACTAAATCTCCCCTCCTCGAGGGTATCAACGGTGGCTTGGGTCGCGCACACATTTCACAAAAAATTCTGTAAACTTCAAAGATCGTTATACACACGTTCTATTGCGACGGATCCCGTCGGGTTGAATGTGTATATATAAACCTTGAGAGTTTGTAGGGTCTTTTGTGATGTGTAGTACTGTACGGATACGAAACGGATACGAATCGGACGTGTGTAAATCGACCTTAGATGGAATTAAGTCTAAGAACCACCCTGCCCCGAAAATTAATTGCCTGCGCAATTATCCAATTTTGCGTAGTTGCGTAGTTATTAGCTACGTGTATCCTAGTAACTTCGGGTTCGATTTAAAGTGATCTTCGATGCTTTTTTCCTTTTCCTGCAGGTCGTCGTACTCGACCCATTGACCGTTCCTGCAGGTAATGGACGTGTAGTGCTCTATTTCTGAGCCATCCGACCGTCTGGTTCTGACAGGAGGCCTTCTGTAGTTCACCAGGCCCGAAAGACGGTAGATTTTGTTATCTACAGGGCTCTGCAATTCTTGCGGGATTTGATGAAGTGGGAGCAGCACATCCTCGCCAACGGTGAACGCGTCGAACAATAATACAATTAAAAAGAAACGTTGGTGTTAATTGATACTCCTGGGGTCAAGCTTCCCACATTGATAACATATGTATAAGATAGTGGTAGAGAAAAAGGATTAGAAACTAACATTGGTTTGTTAAGTAGCAAAATTATAATTGCATATAAAAGACTTGCCTATTTCTGAGGGGGTTGTTGTTACAACTCCTGTGCAATGTCTGGTACAGCATTGCATTGGTTGTGGAATGGAAAGTACTTGCAATATGTCCAGTTTCGACTTAATTATATCGGCCTGCTGTAACTGAATTACAGGGAACGTCTTTGTACGTGGTGGGCAGTTCTGACTGCAACTCGACGTTTCTCTAAAACTAGGCGTCTCTTTAAATAAAACGCCGGCCAAATATCCAACATTTGTTTCGCAGTTAATTATGTAACTGCCGTCGGATTGTAGTGCAGGTGGAAACTTATAGCACATGAATTCGCCCCGCATTTTATATGAGAATGGACGCAATCCTTTTTCGATGACGTCCCATGCCAACTCAAAAACTTTATTTTTATTTTTGTCTTTCTCCACCTATTGAAGCAAACAAGATAATTATTGCTAACATTTTAACAGTAATATAAAATCGTTATTATGCATTTTGTTCGTTACTTTAGATTACGATTTGAGTAAAATGTATGCTTCGACAAACTTAGATTGAAAAACAGTATCAAAAGTGTACTTTAAATGACATTTCTCGCTGTTGACATATTCAGCTTCGTTGATAAATTTGCTGTCGATATTTAAAAAATGTATTTGCGTTTATGAAAGTTTATTCAATGTAATAGAATTTGCTAGAAACTTTTAGTAAAAATGAGTTGCTTTGAAATCATATGCTAACAATTTTTTACATCTTAATTAATTTTTTGATAAACCAAAAAAATGTTAGCATAACGATAA
Organism: Orussus abietinus; assembly: GCF_000612105.2. Classification (NCBI taxonomy): domain Eukaryota; kingdom Metazoa; phylum Arthropoda; class Insecta; order Hymenoptera; family Orussidae; genus Orussus; species Orussus abietinus. Next base: position 6,863 of record NW_019395316.1, on the reverse strand, counting down.
GGAATCTCACATTTTCCTTAAAAGTGTGTCTGTCACAAATTGCGGCAAAGACAATTTGAAAGATGCTGTCAAAAGCACAGGTGTTGGTCAGCGATATTTTTTGTGGTCCCATTTTGACAGTCCGAAGGGACATGGAGCTGGCATTTTTTAATATGGGCAGTTTCTTAAGATGACGTAAAGTCAACATATCGTTTATTTTGTGGGTGCTTTCTCCAAGATAGCGCGATTTTCTTCCACTTTTCGGTTTGCTCGCCAAACCTCGCCAATCTTCGACCTCTCTGGCTGCCAAAATGTTGGACGTGCTTCGGGCCTTCCTGCATGTTACGCAAATCCGGCGTTATCCGTACCCTTCTTCAGCTCCTTCTAATGGAACCGAGCACAAATGAAGAGCATGTACGGGAATATGACAAATTTCACATACATGCCCACCAGATGGATTATCATTATTTAGGCACGCAGGACATTGGCTCGATTCGTGCTGCTTAGTTTTGCCTGATTGTTCGACATGTTGATGCGTGTCTGCAGTTTGTACTACGGTGCTATCCTTGCACGTTGCATTAACCAGCTTCATTTTTTCGTTTATATAATCGACGTGTAGCGAAACAAACACGTCTGGTCTCATTGGGATTGTCACGTCTTTTAACAAACCATTTTTAAGTTTATTAAATTCCTCTTCGACTGCAGCACTAGAAGCTGGTACGCGTCCATATCTGAACTTGTCCCGGCATATGTTAGACCACATCGATAATCGTGGAATGTCTCTGGATAAACTTTTTATCAGTTCAGGAATGTGTTACGTAGACACTACTTACGAAATAATCGCGACCCGGTAAATCGGAAGGTAGTCATGGAATTCCATAAATTAGCACTCGATTTTGCCATACGCTTGCGAAATGAGGTCCCACTCGACCTGACTAAGATCGCGCCACCGACCCAAGTAGACCAAGTCGCGATCAACCGGGCCCGAATGCATCGTGGTGACGCTGCAACATGTCCTCCACCCCTGCAAACGCCGCCCTCGTCTAAACCATGGAACCCCCACCAATTGTAGCGCCGTCCCAAATTCACCGATAAAAACCAACAATTGACCAGTTAAGAAGGCAGTCGTAGTCAGTTAGAAGAAAGGTCAGACTCATACCGAGTCTCACGGAAATCATCATCATCATCGACCTCGAGCTTGGAGTCTTTGGTTCTCGACTCTCAGTTCCTAGCGAGTCTGAGACAGAAATCATCGAACTCGGAGGATCNCCTGCACTTCGAGCTACAGTTGTGCTGCTCGGTACTCCGGCGATCCAAGAGCATCAACCCAGGAAGGGACGGCGGCACTAGTACATCCGTTGGACGGGAGGCTCCGAGGAGACCTCCAACCCTAGGGCACGTCACGGGCAGAACGCGTTCACGTACAGTCATCCGGTTGCTCGATCTAAGGAGGACGTCACCGAATTGGGCCGCTGATCTAAGCTAGGTACAGGCCCTCGAGCTCGGGTCACCTTCATCTTTAATCCTAACCTCATCTTTCATCGCAACTAAAACCACCCGAATTCCATGCCTAGCTCCGGTTAACCGGATAGATTAAGTCTTTTATATCTCCAAACATTTCGATATTTTATTTCGCGCTAGAGTCACGCGAACCTCACAAATTCAGAGTGCAAGAAGTGCCATGTTAGCAGATTAGGCGTCCAGTGACCTACTGCCACTGACCGCCTTATCGCGTAATCCGAAACTCCGCAACGCGGAACGAAATCAAATCGTACGAATTAAATGCGAGCACCATCGAGGACCCTCACGATTTGTATAAACCCCATCTGACTGAAAGACGAAAATATACATCCTCATCAATTTACAGATAACCTCCATTTATTGGGGCTTCCTTAGCTCTACATTCCTATAAATCCCACCAGAGGATTTGGTCTAGCCGCTCGGACCATCTCCTCACAATAATATCTGATCATTACGTGGACGTTCGAGGTAAGACCTTATTAGGCAAAACCCGAATTTTCTCGTCGGCCTCGCATCCCCTCGCCGCCACGTAACAAATGGGTACCTGAGGTACCGGGCCCTGATTGTGGAGCAATAAATTCTCCGACAGTACAGGAAAGAACTGCTAAATCGGTCAGTCAATTTTAGTCGATGAAGAAGGTGGTACGACACTTCCAAACCATTGGAGCAACTTGTGTCTTCGAAGGGGGTGGTTTTCGGGCTTCGGGGGTAGTCTGCGGAACCTGAGAGTGGAGCAAAAAATTCGCCGACAGTACAAGTAGGTACTGTTTAATTAATCGGTTTACTTGATTGCATAAAAATAATGGTGCTGTACTTAGGATGAGAAAGTACCCCGTGGACCTTTGAAGGGGTGGATTTCGAGCCCGAGGGGTGGAACAATATATTCTCTGCCGGTACACGAAGGTATTGACTAATTAATTGTTTAATTTCACTTGATTAAAATGGTGGTACTAGACTGGGAAACAATGAGAAACTATTGTAACTTTAAGAAGGGTGGTTTTCGTTTACTGAGTGTTGTCCTCTGGTGCCGTGAATAGAGCAAAAAATTTTCCGTCTGTTTAGGAAGGTACTGCTTAATTATTCTATTCATTTCATTCCGTAAAAGGAGTGGTAAGGTAGGCAAGATCAGCAGGTCCCCCTTGGATGTTTGGAGGGGGTGAGTTTGGTGCCCGAGGGGTGGAGCAATTCTAAACTGAGCAATAAATAAGCAATAAATGTTTACTACATTTTACGCTACTTATTATTAAATTTGAGCAAATTATTAAATGGCTCTGACAGCTTTGGTGAAAAGCGCCGATCTCGACCGTGCAAAGCGATGACAACTTTTTTCGCGAACGGCTAGTACAAGTTTGATCTACGGAGTGCTGCACCGTCAGTTTGCTCTTACGAATCTGCATATTGAACGACATCGAATTCGGCCCGCGCGTTCGCGAGAAACGTCGATCTCGACCTTGCAAATCGATGACAACGTTTTCTCGAACGGTATTGAACGACATCGAATTCGGACGACGCGTTCGCGAGAAACGTCGATCTCGACCGTGCGAATCGATGACAACGTTTTCCGTGCGAATCGATGACAACCGATGACAACGTTTTCGCGAAGACATCGAATTCGGCCCACGCGTTCGCGAGAAACGTCGATCTCGACCGTGCAAATCGATGACAACGTCGATCTCGACCGTGCAAATCGATGACAACGTTTTCGCGAACGGCTCGTACGAGTTTGATCTACGGGGGGCTGCACCATCAGTTTGCTCTTACGAATCTGCATATTGAACGACATCGAATTCGGGCATATTGAACGACATCGAATTCGGCCCACGCGTTCGCGAGAAACGTCGATCAAGACCGTGCGAATCGATGATATCGTTTTCGCGAACGGCTCGTACGAGTTTGATCTACGGAGTGCTGCACCGTCAGTTTGCTCTTACGAATCTGCATATTGAACGACATCGAATTCGGCCCATGTGTTCGCGAGAAACGTCGGTCTCGAACGTGCGAAGCGATGACTACCTTTTTCGCGAAGGGTTTGTACGAGTGTGATCTACGGAGTGTTGCACCGTCAGTTTGCTCTTACGAATCTGCATATTGAACGACGTCGAATTCGGCCCATGTGTTCGCGAGAAACGTCGGTCTCGACCGTGCGAAGCGATGACAACCTTTTTCGCGAACGGCTTCGAGCACATCAATAGCAAGAAAATAATGCGGAAAGAAAACGCGTAAATTTTGATATTTTTACCTCTTCTGTGTTGGAGCCTATACGATCGGTGGTAGTTTTGGCGTGAAAGGGGTGATGTTTCGGATCTGGCTCTTGGGTATTTCAAGAGCACTAATATAGCACCAAAATGCTGCATACTCGTTTTTTCCGTGAATCTTACCCTTAACGTAGTATGCTGTGTGGGGGTGCCGAGTGAACGTTCACTTAGCACCACCACCGATTTTCGGTATAAGGGGTGGAGCACTAAAATCCAGGTTGTAGCACTAAAATAGCACTAAAAAAGTACTAAATTCTCCAATAGGTTTCCTTCCATATTTCCGATGTGGTGGTGTCTACTGTACATACATTCGTGCTGCGGGTTCTCGTCCGTAGAAAGCTTATGGTAGAGAGTGCTCCAAATTTATTTTTTCATATTTTCAATACAGCCTGTGTTTCTTCGTATCGCTAATCCATAATATATACTCGATTCATCAATTAATTTTCCTGTCAACTTTCCTTTGCCGCCAAGTCCTTTCGTTTTCTTTTTCAAATTTCCGAGCCGAGTGCCCATACGCTTCTGGACGTGATCGATACACGCTTTTTTTCGTACAATTAGATTTTCATAAGGAGCTGAATCAATAATACCCTCGAAAGTTTTACTATCGCCATCTCCAATATAATATGCATACTTTGTTCCGTGTAATTCGTCAACGCGTCCGAACATTTCGACAACGGAATCGACCTCCATTTTTCCTGCAGAGCCCTCATGATTGCTTTGGCATGTTTCTTGATGTTGCTCATATCATTCGTCATATTCTGCCGTGCCTTGTTTACGTTTCCAAAATTCGCAGGATTTACAATATTTTGATTTAACTTCTACATCGACAACCTCTCCCGTGAACCAACCAATTAGAGATGTAATGCCGTACAGTGAAGAATATCTCCTCTTTCGCCAAGATCCATCGCCTGAAACTGTAATTCCATCTTTCTGTCCTTTTTCAAGTGACGTCGCTTTCTCTTCTGCAACTGCCCTGTGCATGCACGTAGTACGCACAGTTTTTGTTGCAACGGCAATTGCTTCGACAAGTTTGTCGTAGAAAGAATGATATATCGGCCGCGGCAATTCCATGAAGGCACAAAACTTTTTTACACCGTTCAAACCTACACCTAATAATCGCATCGCTAAGGTGATTCTGCGATTAATTTCATACCCATTTCTTACGTAAGGGCAATTAGGTATTTCAGTTTATTCACATTGGTTACAAGAAATTATGATCTTGAAATCCAAACCGCGCATGGCCGATTCAGTAATTTTTACATTTTGACCACACGTTTTGTAAACAACCACTTTTGTAATTGCATTCATAACCGTTACAAAATGTATAAGTCTGTAACCGAATTCGGCGTTAATGTCGGTATCACGCGAACTTGTTGACAATCGTAGTTTCTTGGCCGACGCACTCACGCCTTTTGCATTTGCCTCTGCTAAGAATCGGTTTACCGGTTTACGTTTCGAAATATTGGTCTTATGCGAAGACCAAGTATTCGATTTTGACCCCTTCTTTGATATATAATCCTTTTTTTGGCCATTCATTTAGACTGCTCACAAAAAATGCTTCAACTCGCACAATACAAAATCGCGAACAAAAAACAGAAGAGCAACTTAATAGCGTCCTTTCAACGGTCATACCGGCATTAGATAATACTCTGTAGGTATGTTTTCGTACAAGTAAACAACCAGTACCCTCTAATGGTATAGCTCCAAAAATGTGAGGGCATCACGCGGCGCGATCGGGTACTCTCAGGCCGCGCCACCGGTTGGCTTACGTTACACGTTCAAAGTCGGTAATGAAAATTTTTTCGCTATAAGTCGAATGCTAACTTATTCTTATGATATTAAAGCATCGTTTAAGCAAAAAAAAATCGTTTTTTTTTTAAATTTTACCATGGCCATACCCCTTAAGTTCAAGAACCACCCTACCCCGAAAATTAACTGCTTGCGTAATTATCCAATTTTGCGTAGTTGCGTAGTTATTAGCTACGTGTATACCAGTAACTTCGGGTTCAATTTAAAGTGATCTTTGATGCTTTTTTCCTTTTCCTGCAGGTCGTCGTACTCGACCCATTGACCGTTCCTACAGGTAATGGACGTGTAGTGCCGTATTTCTGAGCCATCCGACCGTCTGGTTCTGACAGGAAGCCCTGTGTAATTCACCAGGCCCGCAAGACGGTAGATTTTGTTATCTACAGGGCTCTGCAATTCTTGCGGGATCTGATGAAGTGGGACTAGCACATCCTCGCCAACGGTGAACGTGTCGAACAATAATACATTTCCTAAATTAAAAAGAAACGTTGGTGTTAATTGATACTCCTGGGGTCAAGCTTCCCACATTAATAACATACGTATAAGATAGTGGTAGAGAAAAAGTATTAGAAACTAACATTGGGTTGTTAAGTAGCAAAATTATAATTGCATATAAAAGACTTGCCTATTTCTGAGGGGGTTGTTGTTACAACTCCTGTGCAATGTCTGGTACAGCATTGCATTGGTTGTGGAATGGAAAGTATTTGCAATATGTCCAGTTTCGACTTAATTATATCGGCCTGCTGTAACTGAATTACAGGAAACGTCTTTGTACGTGGTGGGCACTTTTGACTGCAACTCGACGTTTCTGTAAAAGTAGGCGTCTCTTTAAATAAAACGCCGGCCAAATATCCAACATTTGTTTCGCAGTTAATTATGTAACTGCCGTCGGATTGTAGTGCAGGTGGAAACATATTGCACATGATTTCGCCCAGCATTTTATATGAGAATGGCCGCAATCCTTTTTCGATGACGTCCCATGCCAACTCAAAGACTTTATTTTTATTTTTGTCTTCCTCCACCTATTGAAGTAAACATAAGATAATTATTGTTAACTTTTTAACAGTAATATAAAATCGTTATTATGCATTTCGTTCGTTACTTTAGGTTACGATTTGAGTAAAATGTATGCTTCGACAAACTTAGATTGAAAAACAGTACCAAAAGTGTACTTTAAATGACATTTCTCGCTGTTGACATATTCAGCTTTGTTGAAAAATTTGCTGTTGATATTTAAGGTGATGTGAAAGGCGATAAGCAACTCCGAATCCGGCCCCTGGGTCTGGGATGGTGTCGATAAAA
>NW_019395315.1:0-9638 GCF_000612105.2 Orussus abietinus | reverse complement strand
AAGTCTTTTGAGTTAGAAATCAGCTAGGATTTAAACACCCAGTAAGAAATTATGGTGCACCCAGTACACATATATTTTAAATGGAGTTTGAAAATATGTTTTAAAATTAGTATACCATCTCTGAATAACACTTCCAACAAAAATGTTATAAAATTATAATATTTATTAACAGTGTATATTGTGACGTGTCAGAGGTACTCGACGCGACACCTATGTCGAATAAATAAAATCTTGTCCCCGCGAGACATAGTAAACGCGATACTGACTTCGCGTGGGATATAAAAACGACCGGTTGTTCGGCGCACCGAGAGCGAGTCCCGAGGCGTGGAGGAATTGCACCGCTCCCCCTGGCAAGCGGGTTTAGCTGCTCGAGGAGACAAGGCAACAGGTGCCGTCACTTACGAGTTAAAAATCTTGCCCTTAGTAGGCAGGTGGAACCGGGCACCGAAGGAAACGCCGGCAAAGCATCCGGTTGGAATACCGCGAACCACCTGCGAACGGCGGCCAAATTGACGGATTCCCCTTCCGGGAATCTTCGTCAACTTTTCAGGAAATTCGACGAAGCTCACCGTGAGAGAGGGTGACGGCAAGAAACCGTTCCCCTTCCACACGGTAGCAAGACAGTCCGCGGCCCGGTTTCGAGTTCTCGCGTCTACCCCCTCGGCGTGACGTCGATGCGACGTTCCCTGGGTGTTTAGCAGCACGGGCAGGTCCGTGCCTGACAAAGGAAAACAGGAACCGCGTATACCGGAGACAGTCTCGTACCCCCCGTCTAAGTCCCCGGCGTGACGTCATCGCGACGTTCCCCGGGTGACTAGAGATGCAGGGCGACCCAGCTTCTCGGTGCAACGTTCTTCCACCCTTACACTTCGAGGGCGTGACAGCGTCGCGCCGTTCCCCCTTCGTTAAAGGGTCACGGGAACACATTGCCCAGAGTGTGACCGTGCAGCCCGCCCACGCAAAATCTGGGATAGTACAAAGACATAAAACGAACATTCAATTAAATACCTTACTTGACGCAACGGACAGACACACAGAGACTCTTGATAATTTCGAGTCCATGACCGAACCATCCTCAGACGAGAGATACACTCAATCCCTGCATTCCCTTTCACACGGCTTTCGTTGATGAAACATGCTAGAGGCTGAGGCTCTGCGCCATTGAAAGCCCTAGCTAATCTGAGATTGCCAAAAGGAAATACAGGGTAAATCAAAAAGGTAAATAAGAACCTTCCTCGCGACCGACCAAGGGCGGGGACAGGTACGCGAGAAAAGTTACAATATATTGTTTTAAATATAATATAATATACGTATTGAACAAGAGTGATTCGTTACTGTTTTCCGTCCAGTTATTAATTTATGGATATGTTTTTGTATAATTTTATTTTACATATAACACTTAGTGCATTTATTTGGGAAAAGTAACTGATTTCATTGTTCTTGGGCAATTAGTCACCACTATATAGATACGACATTGCAAAATGGACTTTTCCAATAAGATGCAGTTGGCGCAAGTTTTTGTACACCGAAGATATTTTTGTGGAGATACTTTTAATCTGGCTAATTTATTCCTTTTTCTTTAATTCAATATTCAGGAAAGGAATAATTTTCAATTGATGAATAAAAAATATAATCTACTATTTTGCTTTTCCGTGGCGATTCTAAGACACTGTTCTTAAGATTATATGTCGCAATTGTACATCTTGTAGACCAGTAAAAAGCGCGTGGACGTAATCAATACATATCAACCTAATGGGGTATGCCATAAGTTCTTCAAGTAACATAATTGTTTAATGTGGACATATTTTATGCATTTCGAACTCTTATCTTCTTTCAAGTCCAATCGATCGCGGTCTTTTATATAGTCTTATGTCAGTTCTCTTTTTTATGTCGTTGCGATGATATCTACATTTGTGGAAGATGAAGGTCCCGTTTACGCTTTGAAAGTATTTCAAGAAATCTTGGAACCCTATGGAATTTGGCCAAATAACAATACTCATCAATTCGCTATGTGGCGATTCATTCTTGTAATGATCTTTCAAGTGGGTAAATGCATTCCGTGTCATATTGCTTGGATAGTTAGATTTTAACAATTGATTATAATCCTTCGTAATTGTTATTTCTATATTTTATTTTGACATTTTAGACGTATAACAACTTTGCAACCTTCAAAATGTAGAATTAACTTGAAATCTGTATGCAGTGAACGCTCCTTAATCGCGGGTTCGCTATTCACGTTCTGGGTATTCGCAGGGAAAATATTTTTGACTTCTTGTTTATTTGTGGTTGACAAATTCGTTATTTATGGAGTTGCGGTAACTCTGTGTTTGTACAGACACGATTTGACATTTTGTGGTTTGTTGCGCAATGGTCCAAATCAGGACTTCACTGTTCCAAATCAGCTATATCCTGTATTTTTTTCGGACTTGAATGTCCTTTTTCCTTAAATACTCCCACACGATACACTCACGTATAATATCCATATATTTTCGTAGAAAAAAATCTTGGTAACAGTATGGAAGTATTTTTATGTATAGCATACGTATAATTTGGAGGTATACATAAATCGATAAGTCTGCTACACTTATACTAGCTGCATACGAAACGTATATCTATATATTTTATCAAAGCAGGTACGCATTTTGGAGAGTTAATTTAGACGTATCAATTACAAAGTCTTTTGAGTTAGAAATCGGCTAGGATTTAATACATTCGCGACGGGATGTACCACCGGTGGTATACATCGAATGGCACAACCAATGGTTCACAATTTCCCCGGCGTGAACGTGTTAAACACCCAGTAAGAAATTATGGTGCACCCAGTAAAACAAATGAAATACCTAGTAGAAAATGACAATTGCACACTGAAATACAGCACAGTAAATAAATTTTTAGTTCAGTAACTAATTATTTATCGCACAGTCTCGAGGAGGTGCACGTTACTTTTAGTTACCTTAAAGATGATTACTCTTCCTAGCAGTCCGTGTATTTTATGAAGCATAAGTCTGAAGCTAAGCGGAATATTGGAAAATATACTTTGTTAGCCGAAAGAGGAACTGGTCGTAAAATGAAAATCTTGCGAACAGATGGCTTGGAATTCCTAAATAAATAGGTTAAAGAGATCGTAGAATCTCGAGGCATACGCCATCAACGCACAGTTATGTATACCTCAAAACAAAATGGGCGAGCAGACGAGAAAGTAGGACCTTGGTAGAGGCTGATCGTACAATCATTCAAGGTATGCAAAACCTTTTGGACAGAAGCAGTAAATACTGCTAGTTATGTGCCTAAATAGAACAGGTACGAGTGATAAACAAAACACCTTATGAGCTTTAGTATCAAAATAGTCCAAACTTGTATGATGTAAATAAATTTAGATTTAACGTTTCTGTCCATATGTCTAACGGTACCAAATTAAAGTGGGATCTAAAAAGTAAAACTGGAATATTCCTAGACTACTATGAGAATGTCAAAGTTTTCAGAATTTACATATCAGAAAAGAATAAAGTTGAAATTCTAAGAGACATTATATTTCTATCAGAAAAAAGTATGAAAAGCAAAGAAAATATAGAACAAAGCATGGAAAATGCAAGTAAAGTAATTATCATAGAAAATATGATAGAAAACAATCCAGAAGATGACAGTCATGAAATTTCAAATTTAGGACACAGAAATGATGTAGATCTGAATGCGGAGAGTGGCAGTGGTTCAAGTGAAGATGTTGAAGAAAATGACGGGCGGAGGTACAATTTAAGAGGAACATAAAAACACCTTCCAGATTCAATGATTGCGGGGTTGACTTCGAGACAGGCCTTGTACCTGTCTGTGAGGAAGATGAGCCGAAAACATATGATGAAGCAATGGCAAGTAATGAGGCGAGAAAATGGAAAGAAGCAGTGGAAGCAGAAATCAGTACGTTGGAAGAAAATGAAAACATGGCTGTACGTTGAAAAGACTGATGGAAGTGAAGTCATACAATATAAGTGGGTGTTCTGAAGAAAGAAAGACAAAATGAATACGTTGCGAAGTATAAAGCGCGCTTAGTTGCAAGAGGTTTTCAACAAACCAATATCTCATTTACAGACATTTATAGTCCAGTTGTAGAAGTGCCGTCAATAAGGGTGTTCTTAGCTTTGTGTAATAATTTGGGAATAATAATATACCGGATGAATGTGTGTAGCGCATTTTTAAATAGAGAAATAAAATATGACGTGTATGTTTNGGCTGGCTACGTCCGGGGGCCGCGATTAGCAGGCGGAGTCAGCGTGCTCCGGGCTACGGGGTCCCGACCGCCCGAGGTGCGCGCACGCACCTGGCGCCCTAAATAAATCGGGCCGTCGGAAGGGCCGAAGACTGGGCTCGACCCCTGGTCTAGACTTGAACCCGGGCGTAGGACGGTTTGCCGACCGGGGTTAGGAAATCCCGTCGCAGCGTCTTCCCGGAGTTTGGCTCTACGGGGGTTAGTATCACTTATTCTAAATTAACCAGTCGCGGACATTGACTGGTGATTGGGTTTGGTTTGTGGAAAACGGTGTTCGCGAGTTGGTGCAATACCAGGACCGATGGGATAATGAAGGAGTTTAAATTGGAGGAATTTGAGGGGTGAAGGATGCAGGAGTGGCTACTGTGCCAGACCTGTTGGATTGTAAGGTTCCTGTAACAGAAAATACTCACCTGGAACATCAAATTCCTCAAAAGCAAACGGACGAGTATAATTCCGATTACCAATTTATACGCGCTGCGATCGAGCCGAAGGTTCAGATCTAAGAGAGCGTTCCGTCCGCGGTGCTTCGCGCTCGCGGTCCGTGGACCCCTCTCCGGGGCCTCCCTACTTGCTCGCAATTAATATCGCGCATGCTCGAATAGGGCCGAATTACGAGTCCTAATGTACAGTGGTGCATGTTAACCACCTGACCCGTTACAATATATACATCCTCGTCAATTTATTGATAACCTCCATTTATCGAGCCCTCCTTAGCGCTCCATTCCTGTAAATCCTACCAGGTGATTTGGTCTAGCCGCTCGGGCAATCTCCTCACAATAATATCTAATCATTACGTGGACGTTCGAGGTAAGACCTTATTAGGCAAAACCCGAATATTCCCCTCGGCCTCGCATCCGCTCGGCCGCCACGGAACAAATATTAAATTTTATTCTTCGTTTCATTTTTGAATCTGGTCTTTAACCTCTGTCCTTAAGTCTTAACATTGAATATTAAAATTTAAAATTTTATTCTTAAATATTGATCTTGAAATTTGATATAGAATTTATCTTTATATTTTACTCTTGGAATTTGGAATGAAATTGTACTTTTAAATTTCATTCTCGAATTGACATCGTTTTATTACTAAACTTATTCCTGAACCCTGGTTCCAAATTGTGGTCTGAATTTTATTATCGCTCCCCCGTAATGAGACATGGAGGATGCCAGTCTCCGATTTTATTAAGGTAGGTCTGCAATTTTGAATTCTGGGATTTGACTTTTTCTTGTGTATATTTCCTTGCGATTTCCATGTTCCCGCCTTATCTTGATTGAGTTTATCGAAATCGACCCCATACAATTCAGCGAATATTTAGTTATATTTGTAGGTTAAATTTAAACTGTTGCCTGTTAATAAAAATGTTATTGTTGAGCCCCTAGCCTCGATTATTTCCGCCCCTGACCCTCTGTGCGCCCCAGTCCCTGGCTCTACAATTAAATTCGTGGCCAAAAAGGGGGTTGTTGATCCGCATAGCAGATAAGCTGATCTGAGTGCGGATCAATAATTTGTTACAATTATGACGTAACAGTAGTTTTTGATTTGTAAGTTGTCTGGTCGCGAAAATAGTAAGTGCCGCCCGAGGATTTGTGCAGGGTTTGGGCTCTCGGCGACTTAGTTTTCTGTAATCAATTTCGAGTCCTTAATCGCGACCAGAGGTCGAGTCGGTAATATTGTCTAATTATCTTTCCTCCCCGGGGTCGGATGCGGAGAAGCCGCGGGGTGACCACGCGGTCCCCCGCGTCCGCGTTTTTGTCTTTCTCTTATTGGAGAAAACCTTCTTTCTATAAGTTGCATAATATTGAGTACATCTGGAGCCGCGTCGAGAGAGGTAGAGGAATGGTAGAAGAATTGTCATTTTGAACTTTGAGAGGCTATTTTTCTTTTGAGCGATCTGCTAATTGTAATTTAGTGAAGTGCCGAAAAGAGCCGTCCATGAATGCGAGAGCAAACTCTTCGGCTAATGTAATTTTGTGATTTTGCGGGCGAGTGTGATCAATAATTTTCCATTACAGCAACCCCCTTTTGTTAATTCTTTAGCACTTGTAAGTCGCCAGAGTCGTCCCCTTTTTATTGTATCGCGCTAAAGTGCCTTTCCCGATAGCGAACCGAGAAAGCGGTTAAGTTTCGGACATATTGTTCTCCCCATATCATTGGTAGCGCTTCATTGTTTAATAGATTCCATTTCTAGCCGATTTACCGCCCGCTAATTTAACGCTCTCACCTACAATTGTCTCGCGCGCATCGCTTTTCTAATTTATTTGTCTTTTGGGCGGCCTTCCGCCGAACCCTATTTTCTTGTCACATTTTTGTTCTCTCGTTTCCTTCTGTTGAATCAATTGTTTTCTATTTCTTTTATTGTTAGAATAAATTAGTCTAAAGTTTGGCATCAAATTCGAATTGGCTTGTCTGTTAGTAGAGTGACTGAATTCCCCTGTCTTCCCCGAGCCTATGATAAATTCCTAAATCTGTAGGGTTTCCCCCTTTTCCCCACATCTTGGTCTTACGCTCGCCCTCTGCGAACCTTGGTGCGTGCGCGCTCTGAGTTGGTCGGCCGCGCCGCGACGATCGTCGAGGCGGAGATCGTTCGAGCCTAGTCCTTTGAGCTAATTTTGAGTTTGTTTAGATTTGTCAGAGAGCCCCGAAATTTTGGGTTTGTCGCGTCATTAAAATTGTCGAGAGTTGTGAGTTTGCCATTATGAATTGTTGGCCTCCGGAGAGGCCTGGTGCCCAACTTAATGTCTCGTTCCCAAAACCGGGAAAAATAATTTTAAGTGGCTCGCACGGATCAGCCTAGACAATCGGGCGAAGGTGACGAGCAATCGTCCGGGCGCTGCGGGCCCGGAATCTCTTTCGGAATCCTTTCGCAGCCATCCTGAATTCCGAGATTAAGATTCTTGAGGGTTAGAATATTATATCTTTCCTAGGTCCTTTGCTTGCTTTCTAACAATATTATTTTGCTTTCATCCAATGGTTTAACGATCTTCCTTTGTAGACTGTCCAAATATTCGAAGTATGAAATGTTCATATTCTTCTTTACCGTAAAACCATCCTTCGGATTAGTTCCAAACACTAATTTGCAAAGCGTTTGGCCGGTGCTCTTATACTTGGTCGTATTATAATAGAAATTGACGCGATGGAAATAATGGACAACGTGGTTGCTACTTACGCATGAGTCCCAGATTCGGGTCCTGTTACGTCTGGGAATTTAAGTAAAAGGAAATACTAGTTTGTATTACGACGGAAATGCTCAATGTATTTCAATCGTCTATTATAATTATTTCAAGGGCTTCCTCGGAAGTGGAAGATTGCTCCCGCGACTCTTCCCTCCGGTTTTCCACGGGAGGCAGGTCGACCGGCATCAGCCTCCGGTCAGGGGACCGTATCTCCACCGAGGTAAGCCTCGCGGGTATTGCTCGTTCCGCGACTCTCGGAATTCAGGCCTGGAGTAGCGCCTTGATTTCTGTCAGACGTTGGCTCGATAAGATCAGGACCCTCCCCGGGTTTTCGGGGCCTGCGTCTTCCTTTTGATTCGTTTTTTTTTCCGACTTTGTTATGGGGAGTTCGCCGGAAACAGTGTCTGGGCCTGTTCTCTAACCGGGCGAACACCGCCCGCAGTACCACCTTTTTTCCTGCCCGCTTGACCATCTACGGGGGGGGGTATTACTAACTCAAGCTTGGTACATGGTTTGCGTGGGTATGAATTTTAAGTCTGTTCGACAGGAAGGGGAGCCGCACAAAGGCTCCGCGCCTTTCTTCGCGATTAAAGGTAAGGAAAATTGGGATTTGGTGAGAGGAAGGGGAGTCGGACAAAGGCTCCGCGCCTTCCTTCACGATTATAGAAAAGGAAAAGGAAGGAGTGGTGAGAGGAAGGGGAGCCGCACAAAGGCTCCGCGCCTTCCTTCACGATTAAAGAAAGGAAGGATTGCAATTTCGCGACAGAAAGGGGAGCCGCACAAAAGCTCCGCGCCTTCCTTCACGGTAAAGGAGGCGAATAAGGAAAAGAGGAGATAGGAGTTTTGTGGGCCCCTCAGCAAGTCCTACGCAAACCTATCGTTATTGGTGAAGGAATAAAAAATGAAAGAAGTGGGATTTCGTGTTACAAGATTTATTAAAAGAAAGGGGTTGGGGAATTCACAAATGTGCGTGTGTCTATATGTACCTTAAATACCTTAGTTCTTTTGCGGGAAGCTGGATCTTCGAAGTAATGTTAAGAATAATGCGTCGAAATGGACTAACTGTCCGTAGTCGAAATTCAAGAAGAAAATCGTTCAAAAACGCGTGAGAAATCGATTAAATACAAGTTGGAAAAGAAGTCGAAGAAGTAACGAATAATAATGTCGCTCGCTGCTTAAACGCTGGCTTTTATATTATTTCCACCCCCGACGCCTGAGGCCCAAAATTCGGGTAAGGGTAGAAGTCAAATTCCTATTGGTAAGTCTTAAGGTGGTGGGAGTTGGAAAAATTGTTAATTGGATAAAATGAGTAGGAGTGGGATTTGAGAGTTTCTAATTGGAAGAAGAGTTGGAAAAAATTGGACTTCGGGGGATGAGTGGGATTTTGGGAGTTTTGGTTGGAGGGTTTGGCTTAGAGTAGGGAAATTTGGGAAAAATGTTGCTAGGAGAAAGAGTTTGACGTTCTTTTTTTTCTAGCAGGCAGTCTCAGATTATCTAGGGCTTTCAACGGCGCAGAGCCTCAGCCTCTAAGCATTTTTCATCAGTGAAAGCCGTATGGTAGGGAATCCAGAAATTTTGTGTTAGATCTGAGGATGGTTCGGTCGTGGACTCGAAGTTTATAAGGGTCTCCGTGTGTCTTTCTGTCGCGTCAAGTAACGTATTCAATTGAATTTCCCTGCTTTTGCAAATTGCAATTCTAATCGAGATTCTATGTGGACGGCCTCCACGGTCACACTCTATACAATGTGTTCCGTGACCCTTTAACAAAGGGGGAACGGCGCCATGCCGTCACGCCCTCGGTGTGTGAGTGTGAAAGAACCTTGTACTGAGAGTCTGGATCGTCCCGTACCTCTAGTCACCCGGGGAACGTCGCGATGACGTCACGCCGAGGGTGCAGACGCGAGAGCACGAGACCGGCCGCGGAGCGCCTCGCTGCCGAATGGAAGGAGGAGCGGCTCTATGCCGTCACGCTTCGCACGGCAGGCGAGTTGACTCGCCGAATTTCCTGAGATTTTCGACGATAATTCCCGGAAGGGGAATCCGTCTAAATGGCCACCGTTCGTAGATGGTCCGAGGTATCCCTGCCGGACGCTTTGCCGGACTTTGTTGGGGTGCTCGGTCTCACCTGCCTACTAAGGGCACTGGATTCTAATTGCTCGTGAGGAGCGGCCCTGTCGCCTTGTCTCCTCGAGCCTTTTAATAT
>NW_019395314.1:0-10238 GCF_000612105.2 Orussus abietinus | reverse complement strand
GAGCTAGTGGCTGCGATTTTTTTCGGAGGAGGTACAGGGTTTTGGAGTTTTTGTGAGGAGTCCTTCACTTTTTCAGCTGGTTCTCCGGTTGCCCAGATTTGTAACAGGTGGCAAGTGCATTAGCCGTCTGCATCCTCCACCGAAGGTCGAACAGGACGCGGTCGCTCGATCCTTCCCGTGAATCTCTCAACTCATCTCTGATTTGGCAGAGATGAGTTAGGAGATTGCCATAATGGTAAGCCACCACCGTCAACTGCCGCATGGTATTACCATCACGAATACGTGAGCCGCCAACGGCAACTGGTAGATGGCACAGCTATCGCGATTGCGCGTGCAATGCCTTAAAATACATTTTATTCTCCTTAAAAATAAGCAGCCAATATAAAACTCGGCGGTAGCACGCGGACGGTAGGCCGGTGCAGTAAGGGGACTGCGCATACTCGTGTCTCCCTCTATCCACCCTGGAGGCCGTGTGTCCGAGTGAGATGGCCTATTTGATGCTCTAACCGTCTCTTAGAGTAGAGACAGACTTATGCGTCCGGGCTTCGAGGTCCGACCGAATAACGCTTTGCCGCTGGCTTGACAGGCCCGGCTGGGCCGCCGACTATTGGCTCGAGGGGCCTGCCGTTCTCGCTTGCTCCTACGGGTCGCATAGGCCCCAGGCTTCCACTACCGCTCTCAAAACTCCGGACTCGGGCCTCCCACCCCCTGCTGTGAGGGTTTCAATGCCGGTATCCCGATAAGCGTATTACTGTCAATATTTTCACGCCGGCGAAGAAGATTCTCCTTCAGCCCCGGCCTACGGCCTCGTTCTTTCCGAAACGTCGTTCTCCCTTGCTCTCTCGGGGGTCTTATGTCCCCCAGCGGCGTTCTCTCTTGCTCTCTCACGGGTCGTATGTCTCCCGATGGCGTTCTCGCTCGGACTCGTTCAACCGCAGGCCTTATCGCCCCTTCCTTCCAGGGCTCGCAAGGTGGATTGTCATTTTGCGACGACCGCGATCAACTAATTGACAGAGGGAAAGGAAGATCGATTCCTTAGCGAAAACTGTCGTCCCGAATAAACTATGCCATCTACACGTGATTTTAACCTTTCGTCGTCCCTGTTTTATTAATACATGCAAATTTATAAACCATGTGGAAACTGAAAAATGATGAAATTTCAGAGTTCCGTGGTTTAAAATAAAACAAATTGACGGCATTGACATTAAAGCAAAATGATAGAAAGAGAAATTTTGCGAAGAAGGTAAACTAAAATAAGCACAGTAAATAGAGAAAACACGATTGGAAATAAAATTGTATATTTTCGAAGGAATTGACATTCGTGCATTATGATATTATATGCAAACAAGTTGTAGCGTATTTCGCGACGGTCGAACAGCCCCGCTACAGCCCAAAGTAAATTTAAATGGCCAATATTTCGTTATATGAATTTTCTGACAAACGTGACACGTGGAGGGAAAAGGGAAGGAGAANAGGGAAAAGGGAAGGAGAAAACCAAAAATAAGTTTCCCGTCGCCGGGGCCGGCTCGGCTTGGCCGCCGGCTCGGGGCTCGAGAGTCCCAGACGTGGCGTTCTCTCTTACTCCTACGAGTCGCATAGGCGCCGGGCTTTCTCTACCACTGTTAAAACTCCTGTCTTGGGCCTTCTACTCCCTGTTGTGAGGGTCTCGGTATCGGCTCCCGATAATTGGATTAGCATCGATGTCTACACGCCGGCGAGGAAGACCCTCTCTTTACCCCGGACTGCGATCTAGTCCGTCTCATCCGGAGCGGCGTTCTCCATTGCTCTCTCGCGGATCTTATGCCTCCCGACGGCGTTCTCGTTTGCCGTCGTTCACCCTCGGGCCTTATCGCCCCTTCCTTCCGTGGCTCGCAAGGCGGATTGTCATTTTGCAGCGACCGCGATCAAGTAATTAACAGAGGGAATGGAGGATCAATTCCCCCACGAGAAATGTCGTCTCGAATTAACCGTGCCATCTAGTCGTAATGTTAACCCTCCGTTGTCCATGCCTTTTTCGGACCCGTAATTTTATTACTTGTATTTGTATTTAAAATGCAAGTAAACAATTTAATCTTATCTGTTTTTGCCAATGTGGCTATTTCGAGTTCCGCGTGATGTTTAACTTTTTCGAGAGTTGATTCAGTTGATAGAGCAAGTATCATTCTGATCGACTCTTTTGTAATATTCTCATTTCTCTGGAAGTATTTAATTTCAAACGCAAATAGATTCAAAATCTATTTAAAATTCTAAATCCATAATAGTTTATTGTTCTTATTTCAAATACGAAATGGAAATTGGGTTTTACGTTTTGGATACCTATTTCGAATGAAATCAATTCATAAGAGTTACTCCGATTTGCGTTTATAATAAACTCGGATAAGAAAAGTCTTTCTTATGTTTACGGGTGCTCATTTACATGCTCATTT
Source organism: Orussus abietinus (assembly GCF_000612105.2). Taxonomy (NCBI): domain Eukaryota; kingdom Metazoa; phylum Arthropoda; class Insecta; order Hymenoptera; family Orussidae; genus Orussus; species Orussus abietinus. Next base: position 7,812 of record NW_019395314.1, on the reverse strand, counting down.
AATGATTCACAGGTGTTCATTTATTCAAGGAATACGAAGAATGGTATAGAACGTAAATATATAAGAGGCATGAAATCACGATTTCGTTTCTATGTCCGATAGTTGATGCATCGTAAATTTTCCGACGGTATTTCACTGTATATATATTTAGAAACTATTTCTTTTAAGCTAAGATAATATTCTAACTTCGGTTCAGTGAATGGAACAATTTAATCACTAAGAAACTTGTTAACATTTAATAGAACATGTTCCATTATATTCTTTATGAAATTCTGTAAATTATTATTTAACAAAAACTACGTTATGTGAGTCAGGGACGCTCCACAGTAATACTAAAATAATTTTCATTAATTGTTTTTGTTTATAAATATTTATTTTCTTTAGGAAATCCATTCTGCCCCTCGAGCGATTCGAATTCCGCGCTTCTCCCGCCACTGGTACCCTTCGCGGCCGGAGAGGGCAGTGCGGACCAGGTGCAAACCATCGATGGAGTCCAGTGTACATTGAATGTCTATAACGTATGTTAATGGTAAATAAGGTTTAGGATCTAACTGTGGACATAATCTTGCTTGCAAGGTGATTAAATCTAAAATTAACATCATAAAAACTAAATAATGCCACTGCACCGGTATACACATGCAGTTCTTTGTAGAATTCCTCTTTCATTGAAAACAAGAGGTGAGGTGACATTAGATGAAGCTAGAAAACAACATTTTGCCTTAGCACAACTTTTACGCGAATTAGGAATCGATGTGGTTGAAATGCCATCAGATGAAACCTCTCCACTGTGTGTATTTGTCGAAGATATTGCAGTGGTTTGTAATGGCATTGCACTCATCGCTCGACCAAGTGAGCCTTCTCGGTACAAAGAGGTAAATGATTTTATCTGGTTTCATTATTTTAAGTATTAATTTCTAATACACTGAATGATATTGAGTGAAGTGACAGTATTCTTGATAACAAGAGTACAGAGTATACTAAGGTGTCAAAAATACATTTTGGGAATTGTGATATTAAATTTTATGTTCTATGCCATGCTATTACTCTGTAAACATTACATGTAAGATGTAAGTACAAATTTATTAATATGATTCCAGCAATGATATGAGTAACATGTCATATAAGATGTTATGCATACACTGATGTATGCATAGCAATGCATGCATACGCTGTATGTATCTATTCAGTATGAACTCACGTTAAAAAGTTAATAGCAGAAATGTATCATGTTAACAAAGTTTTTACAAAGTATTTTGTCATTTGATTATTAGCTCATAAGTATTAATCTTTAGTTGAATTTTGAAAATGTTATGAATTTAATGGTGTTTATTTGTTTCTGGTACATAATTTTATATAAGGATAAATATTTGAAAATTATGTTCGATATAAATTTCCAATTACGTAATTCATATCCTCTTATTACAATCGGATTTCAAAATGCATACATCTATTTAAGGGATGTTTACTTATGTGAAGTATAGTATGCTAATAACACTTGTATAAAATCTTTCTGGATACAAGCTAATAGATTATACACAATATTGTTTCTAAATTCAAACAGAATTGAAATCATATCACAAAGCCAAGCACATAAGTCACTAGATATCTGTTTCCCATATGATCTGGCATAACCATGCCATTTTCATTTTTTCATTTATAAATTTTGGTATCACTACCACTTTTCATATTACTGCTATATTTTTAAATTTAAGGTTCTGGTAACCAAGTAGTTAGCCAATCATTTTTAATTAACATCAAAGATGAGGAAGTGGATGAAATTTTAAACTGATACTGTTTAAAACGAATGATATTTCCAGAAGAAACTAGGGCAAGTTGGGTTTAGGGGACCCACCTCTGATCATTGACTGATTGACGGATTGACATATATTGCCAAGGTCATTCTCATGCACTCCATAAGGTTTTAGTCATCGGTTGTTGATTGTGAAAAAGATATTAACAACATTATTTTTATGATTTGATCTTACATTTTCAAGACTCGGTTAACATTTCAAAACTCAAAGTGTGCTATGCACATGTTGTGTTCATACACTTACTGCTTTGTTTTCACTTTCTCTGCTGAGATTCTGTCATCACTCGTGTCAATCCGTTGTGACGAATTAGTTATTCATGTGATTCAAGGCAAACAGTTTCGCAACATTTAAAAATGTGGGTATTGCTGCAGTTAACCATTGATCAGCTGCCTTGCAGCGGTCAGATTCTACCTGTTATCCTAACCTAATTGAAATCAAACCAAATTAAATTGTTCTATAGCAGTTGAGAGTATTAACGTATGTTTAACTTTATTTATCGGACTTCTAATGTTTAGAGTGATTTAATTTTGTGTTAATTTGGGTTTGATTAGATCAATAGTTCAAATCCAGCAGCCCCGAGGGTGTTGCCCAGTAATTACTGCTGCAGTCCACCAATTTTTAAATGTATAGGTTCTTCCTCATATTTAACTTTTAGCGTTAAAAGACGGATTTTAAAGCACAGTTAAAAGCAAACCTACTCATGTGTCGCTTTTAAACCACTTGTACAGAAAATCCTTAAAAGAAGCTATAAAAGATGTATTTTAGCAGCAATAACTACTCATACCTCTTTTAAGCTTCTTTTTGAGCTCTTTTTAGATAAAAGTGCGCGACGATTCGCTAAAAGTGGATATGGGGACTTTTAAATTGCTTTTACCTGTTAAAATGATACAAAATTTGGACAGCTTTTAGTTGTCCAAATCGTATATGAAAAATGGAATACATTAAGGATATCTTTCACAAAGCAAAAGCTTGCAATGTGGATACATTGCATCAAATAATTACCAGAGATGTTTGAAATTGAATGTATATCGTTCTTGGCTAATCAAGAAATTTGGCTTTAGTTACAGCTTTATTCTTTCAAACTCGCTTTCCATTTTTGTTGTAATATTCAGCAGTCTTTCAGCTTTTGACATACGAAGAACGCACATGCTGGGCTCAAAAGAGGATTAGACAGAGTGGAATGTCCTATAAGAGCGCAATCATCGACATTCAGGGGGTCTATTACATAAAGGAAATTGAACGAAAATGTGAAAAATTAGTAGCTCACGGTATTACGGAACGTTTTTGTTGGTGAAAATGCAAGACCATCCGTATGTATGAACTGGCTCGGCATACATTTTTAAGCGAAATGGTGAAGCATACAAGAAAAGATAGAAAAATGAGCGCCGTGAACGCCATCTTCCACGGATTGTGTCACCGAAATTCAAAATCGAAAACGTCCTGGGTGTTTTGATTTTTGGCAACAATAGTATTTAGGGATGTAATAATAACCTTATTAGAAGTAGAAGGGAATTACGTGTGCCTCAGACCAATTTTCGTTAGAAGAAAGAGAATTACTAGGATGTACAGGTTAGGTTTTGTTATTGCGAGGTTACATTACATTATTAAACATTGAACACTGTTAAATAATTCATGTTTACATGACATGATAAGAAAATTATATCGTTGAACTGCTAATTACAGTACATGTAAATATGAATGTACTACATGTTTAAAAAATATAGATAGACTCGAGTCCTCTTATTTGCTTTTAACGGCTTTCCATTTTCCTGCCTTTTCTGCTTATAACTCGTTACCTCTCAACAATTTTCGATTTACAAGGTATGTACCTTTATTTCAAATATTACTAGACCGGAAGTGCTAGTGATCTCGTTCTTTCATGTAGCGAATACGTAATTCGGCGAATATACCCACGTGAGATGAAAGTGCGCGAAGTGAGCGCTCTCGTAAAAAATCCATAATAAACGCCCAGATATGGACCGCTGACTCTATGGCGAAAAATCGTAGTCGGTAAAAGAGAGAGAAAAATGATGTGCGCGTCTGTCTCTTTCTAACCAAAGCTGTGTTACGTGGCGGCCGAGTGACTAGCGAGGCCAGGGGAATTGCGCAGATTTCTCCGAGCGGTATACTGTTTATAAACAAATTAACTCGTACGCACGCGTAACCAGTTTATGATTTGACAAATATGGAGCGGCTAGGTAAACCTCTTTAGTGGGATCGATAGGTTTTTGGTCCTCAGAGGGTAGTTGGAAAGTTGCAATGAGGACACAGGAGGGTTTTAAGGTTTCGTGAGAATCAAGTCGTCGTTTTATATTGAATGAAACAGTTCTATTTATGATGCAAGGGGTACAATGTCCATGGGGGTAAGGTGTGCAAAAGATATTGTGCTAAGCGCGTTGCGAGACGAGACAAGGACGTTGGAGGTCGCGCGCTAGCGGCTTGCGGAAGTGTAACGATATATGTCCGTGTATCAGTTGCGGAATGCTGACGCGAGATTCTTTGCTTGCAAGGTGCGCTTTGCTTTACTCAGCAAGGGCAGCTAATGAGTGGCGATTTATATTGTGAGAAGTTAGATTTTGGTAGCCGTTACCGGAAGATGAATACCGAATTCTCTTACGAGTTAGTAATTTGGAAGAGGGTTCAAAATAGTGTGATGAAAGAGTGAAAGAGTGGAGCTCTTTGAAAAGAATCTGTATCTTGGTTCGCAGAGGCCTATACTTCCGGTAACGTCTCTCCTACGTCCTGCTGGTTGCGATGAACTGCACACGAACGCCTTCAAACCGGGGCGTGCCCTAGGGTTGGAGCTTTCTAAGATTCTCCCGCTGGTCCGGAATTAGCAGCGTTGTTCTTCTCACTGTTGGCTCGTGGATTTCGGAGTACCGAAACGCACAACTGTTACTACAGTACGATCAGCTCTTCAGAGAGCCCCAGCCACATAGAGTGTGGACTGACTGATCGTCTCAGACTAGCTCCTCGGACTGAATCTTTGAGACTAAACGACGTACTCTTTTTCGGTGCCGTTTTTATACGAGATCTTATCCTTGAAATGCCTATGAGGACAGGGTCCAATTTCCTTGTTTTTGGATTTTGTTGTTAGGGGCTTGATTGGACGCGCTCAGCAAGTCACTATGTTGACGGAGGAGTAAGCCTCGTGTTTTGGTCCAGAGTGCAATTCGGTGCGGAAGGCGTGCGAATAAGCCAAAACATTCCTCGGTGATTTCTCCACTAGTTGTTATTTTTCCGGTTTAATCAGATGATACTGTCGTTGCTTTGGATTCGATATTTATCTTCCAGTAACTGACTCATACTTAATGTAATGCGCGCCTCTCTATTTTGAGGGAAATCGGGTAGCCTTGTAACAGCTGATTGGTGACATTTAGATATTCGTGACCAATCAGCTTTGCTAGAAAGAGACAGACTGCCCCACGCACATCGTGTTTCTTTCTTTTTTACAGACCACGCTTTTCGCCATAGAGTCAGCGGTCCATATCTAAATGTCGATGAGCGCCACGTATTTTCGCTTATACGGTCTTTAGCGCTCCGTCGTGAGCGGGACGAAGTACTAAATACTTCGTCCCGCTCACGTCACACCACTACTTCGTAGAATCTCATCCACCGGGAAATTTGAATAGATGAAAATGAACGTCAAATAAAATATACATCAAAATACATATAATTAAATGTTTATTTCATCACTTTTTTACGTGTTAATAATATTTGAATCAATTTTTAATGTTTTAACAATAAGAATGGAAGGCCTTAAAACATTAAACTATGTAACATATTAAGGCTTTTTTAAACTAATCTGTATATATGTACTTATATCTATGTTATGTATACCTATATATACAAATCTGATACAAATATATGTATATGAAGGAAGACTTGTGTTTCTGGACACAGTTCTAATTGCTGACAATTATCATTAATAATAACCTCGATAATTTTTTTAATGAGTTTTGAATGATGAATAGCCTCAATGGCGATATTAAATTGGGCTTCCCAGGATTTAAGTAAATGAAAAACATTGTCAGAAATGTTAATTACTTGCTGGGCTCCTGAATAGTTTTTCGTTAGTGCAAATAATTTGTAGTCTCTGTACGAACAATTATTGCTACTGCCTCGAATTAAAATGTTTGTGCAGATCTGACATTTGTGATGCTCCCAAAATTTTTTGCATGTGTATCCGGATATGTAATATATCACATTATTTGCGGAGAATTGCTGAAAACCTGTTTGGGTTTCATAAAAAGTCATATGTTCTGCTGCTTTGAACATTGGTTATTTTACGCGAGAACAGTCATCTCTTTTAAAAATTGCTATTTTCAATTTTCTGACATGGAAACATTCCCAAGTGTCCGCCGCTGATCTTATTGATTTTCATATATGTTTAAGAACACAAAAATCTAAGAGACACGTGTTTTTTTTTATCTCCAATGGTCCACATTTATGGGATGACACCACCCCAAAATTTGGCGAAAATTCGAGTTATATTAATTTTTGTAGAAACAGTGGAGGGATTTCGACGAAACTTGACATAAATGTATTCTGTATAAGGACGGTTAAAACACAATCCGCTAATGCTACACCACCTCAAGGGTGTGAACTACCCTTCGGGCGAAATTTGTTGTCATATCTATTAAACAAGTATTCCTACTTAAGTTCCACTTACGCCATGTGATTGCTCACGAAAAATGAGGAAATACCTGTCTTTTGCTTTTTGCCAATAAACATTTATACATCGGTTGAAAGGAATAGATGTAAGTGGTATATGGGTATATCCCGACTACCTTTATTGGGTTATATCGTCATCGAATCTCTTGCGAAACAATTTCACTTTCTTAAACTGTTTTTTAATTTATTTATAAATAATTGGATGTTATGAAAACCAGCGAAATTTTGAGGAATTAGCACGTTTGCACGGTTTATATACAATGAATTGGTCACGATATAACCCAATAAAGATAGTCGGGATATACCCGTATATCACCTACATCCATTCTTTTCAACCGATGTATAAATATTTATTGGCAAACAGCAAAAAGCACGTATTTCCTTATTTTTTGTGAACAATCACATGACCTAAGTGGAACTTAAGTAGGAGTGCTTGTTTAATAGATATTACAAACAAATTTCGTCTGAAGGGTAGTTCACCTCCTTGAGGTGGTGTATCATTAGTGGATTGTGTTTCACCGTTCTTATGCAGAATACGTTTATGCCAAGTTGTGTCGAAATGTCTCTACTGCTTCTACGAAAATTATTATAAAAATCAGATTTTCGGCAAATTTTGGAAGGCTGTTCCATTCCTTAAATTTGGACCATTGCAGATAAAAACAAAAAAACACGTGCCTCTTAGATGTTGGTGTTCTTCAATATACACCTATCCCCCTATATACACTGAAGATAGGTTCCTTAGGAAACCGTGTAAATCGAAAACAAGCTAAAATGTGCATAATTCAGTCATTTATTTCAATGTAAAATAAAACTAAATATATCTTAAAATACATAAAAATAACGGTCTGTTCATAAAATGATAAAAATATAAAGGTATTGTAATGGTATGCAGTTTGATCCGTGCCTATGCACAGAAAAACGGCATCCTTTGAGGGTTCGAGCCTCACGATCCTGAGACCGAAATTCATTTAAATTCTAATATGTAAAATAGAAAGAGACTGGCGAGAGAGCGAGGAGAGCGTTCACGAACGATCAGCTGAGCGCGTAAATATTATGGCGAGTCGGAAGGCCTGTCGACCGAATCTGGATTTGGCGAGTTTTTCTAACGTTGGGGCCTTTGCTTCCGCACCGTTTCGCACGAATTGGTGGTTTAAATTTCTAGGAAAATTATTCACCGTTCCGGATTGCTTTAAATTAAATGAGGTGCAATCCCAATTCTATTATATCTTCCCAGTACACGTGTTTCCGGTTTTTCTGTTGACGGATGTAGGGAAAGGAAGGATGGAGTCTGATTCTCAGTATGAACGGCTTATCCCGTTATCGGTGC
>NW_019395313.1:0-9685 GCF_000612105.2 Orussus abietinus | reverse complement strand
CTATATTTTCTATATATTTAACGAATATCGTACATTTTGTAAATATTTACCAGACGTTTGAAATATTTGCAAAACGTTTACTTTAGAATATTATCCCTATAGTGAGCCACCCCTCGCAGGCCATACTTTGGATAGTGGTTTCACCCCCTTAAAGTGTTTAATAGCGGATAAAAAAAAATACATATCGCTTAGTTTTTAGTCTACTGTAACATATTATAAAAGAAATTAAATCGGCGAGATCGACCTGGAATACCTTCCTTGTGAAAAGGAAGCATATAATGAAATGGCTGTATATTTACAACGACGAGATGGCAAAACCTATCTAAGGGATTCTTCCCTCTCGAGATGTGGAATACATAGTCGGCGAAAATCGAATGATCAAAGCTCGAGTTCTTAAACCGGCCTTAAAAGTTGCATTAAGTCGAGCGCAAGGCGGCCGATAAGGCGATAAACGTTCGGAGCTCTACTTTCGGAGCACTTTGCAGTGGCAGCCTCGATCCAGACGGAGTTTGTCGTGTAAATGCATTTAGGCTCACGGGGAACCTCGAACGCTGATGTAATGTTACTACACGTGTACTCGCGTACGATATATACGGTACCGCCTCACATATTCTGGGACACTTGGTGAAATTGCGAAATTTCGTAAACAACGAATCGTTAAGAAGTGCTACTTTCGTAGTAGACACAAAGACGTGCCGAACTATTAAATAAATTAAAAGCAACATGTGTTGTCGTTATATAGAGTCAATCGGCACTGTCTCAAAATTTACGGTCGATAATGTATATATAAAAAGTGCCGCTCACATATTTTGGAATATTTCATAATAGTGCAAAATTTCGTAATGAACAAATCGTTAAAAATGTTATTATTGAAGCAGACACGAAGACGTGCTGAACTACTAAATAAATTAAAAACAACGTGTTGTTATCATTATATAGAGTCAATAGGCACTGCCTCAAAATGTATGGTCGATAATGTATGTATAAAAAGTGCCGCCCATATATTTTGGGACACTTGGTGAAATTGCAAAATTTCGTAATGAATGAATCGTTAAAAATGTTGTAGCCGACACGAAGACGTACCGAGCTATCAAGTAAATGAAAAGCTTGTATTATATTGAATAAATGAAACTTGTATTATTATCGTTATATAAAGTTAATAGGCACCGTCTCAAAATATATTATCGACGGAGTACATATAAGGAGTACCGTTCGTACATTTTGGGGCACTTAATGAAAAACGAATCGTTAAGAAATATTACCATTGCAACAGACACGAAGGCTTACCGAACAACCAGATAAATGATAAACAATTAGTATACGTCATTGTTATCACCTAGAGTCAGCAGGCACTCTTTCAGAATATGTGGTCGACAGGGTATGTACAGAGAGTACCCGCTCGTACATTTTGATGCACTTTTCAAAATTCCTAAATTTCAGAAGAAACGAATCGGCGAAAGAAATTATTGTTTCGCTAATCGTCAAGGCTTCGGAAACTAGTGTACCAGGTGATAAATAAATGAAAAAAGAAATGGAAAGGTAGTAAAATGTGTTATCGCCAGCTGATACAGTCCAGAGGCTCCGTCCTAAAATACATGAACGGTGTTATGTACGTACGCGTATGCACCTACCTGTGTACTTGGCGCGGGACTCTGCCGAATGTTACGAACGTATAAACGAGGCGTAACGCGAGCTTTTCGGGGATTTCCTGCGGGCGTAGCTCCTCGAGTCGCCGCCGAAATAATTGACGATTCCGCGCCGGTTCCGCACGCGGAACTTTACGTAAGACGGAATTGCGTAATCGCGACTGACACACGCTCGAGTCGCGCCGCCGTGAAATCGACCGAGGAATCGACGAGGAAACGCTGCGGAAACGTCGCGGAATCGCCGCGTTATCGGAGGGGCAACAATCAAAAGTATCGCTCACGTAGCGAAATTTCGTGACAAACGAATCGTTAAAAAATGTTACTATTGTAACAGGCACGAAGACGTACCGAGCTACACTGTTATAAATATTCATAAAATTCATACACTTTTGGTATACAAGATTGTAATGAAATTTAAATTTCACGTCTGAAAAGTGAATTGTTATACACTTATGATGGACTTGAGAATAAATTTGATAAACAAATCGTTAAAAAATATTACTATTGTAACAGGCACGAAAACGTACCGAGCTACACTGTTATAAATATTCATAAAATTGATACATTTTTGGTATACAAGATTGTAATGAAATTTAAATTTCACGTCTGAAAAGTGAATTATTATACACTTACGGTGGACTTTAAAATAAATTTGATACACGAATCGTTAAAAAATGTTACAATCGTAGCAGACATGAAGACGTACCGAGCTACACTGTTAAAAATATTCATAAAATTCATACGCTTTTGGTATACAAGATTGTAATAAAATTGCAATCTCACGTCTGAAAAATGAATTATTATACATTTACGATGGACTTGAAAGCAAATTTGTAATCTTGTAACATCGTATTGGAAGTTGTGAAATATTGTAGAAAAATGAGTACGCTTGTGTCTTAAACCTATGACATACGTTATCAATCTTGTTTGAAAATGTTATGAAATCGGTATACCACGTCTGAATGAAACTTCCAACGAAAGTTTGATAAAATTTCAATATATATATATATTTTTTTTTTTCGTTTTTTAAACAGTGTATCAGATAAATGAAAAGCAGTTAATTTGTGTTATTATCGTTGTATGCGTCTTCTGCTTGAAAAAAAAAAATATTGTACAAAATATTGTGCAATATTATACATGATCGACAGGGTATTCAATGAGTACCATTTGTATATTCTGGGGCACTTGGTGAGATTCCGAAATTTCATAAAGAAAATGAAACGGTGAAATTTTGTTATCGTTGCACTGGTCATCAGAAAGACCATGGATGTTCACGTAAAAGAGTTTGTAAAGAGATCCTCACGGAACTCCGTTTTTACGGGAATGGTAGAAAATTGCGGCGACATTATCACGGCATTCCGCAGATACGTCCGTCTAATGGAGTGTTAAAAGAGATCGAAACGACCTGCTTACGGCCTTCTTCGGATAGCGTCACGTCGTTAACGGCGGAAATCCGACGCGATGTTCTACGACGGAGACAATCGGGGGAAAAAAAAAGGTGTGGAAGCCCTAATTGTTACTCGTTGTCTCTTTTTCTTGATAATTGCCGTGTTACATGGACGGGAGTTAACGCGCATGTACCCTAGTAGCACAAAATATTTGTCCTATATTTTCTTTATATTTAACGAATATCGTACATTTTGTAAATATTTACCAGACGTTTGAAATATTTGCAAAACGTTTACTTTAGAATATTATCCCTATAATATTTATATAATATTAGCGCCACGTGTTTTCATAATATTTTTCTACCAGATATACAAGACATTTCGTTTCATTTCAATACAAGTATTTTGTAATTATTACCCGCCGAATACATTATAAACCTTTTTAAAATACTTAAAGTCAAAATCGCACGTTTTGCTCCCATAATGAAATAGCGGAACGAAAATATTAGAAGAATTTCTCGTGTTTTTTTTATACCAAATAAAGTGTCCGATAATAGTCGTGAAGTAACAAAATGTATTTTTTATTACATGTTCATAAGTTAAAAAATATAATTTCTATATATGTTAATATATAGTAGTTATATTTTTTAACTTATGAACATGTAATGAAAAATACATTATTTTACTTCACGACTATTATCGGACACTTCATTTGGTATCAAAAAAAGGCGAGAAATTTTTCTATAAAATAACGCGTAATATTCTATAAACTGTAACATCTAAAAATCAAAGTTGTGCACAACTAATACGCATGTATCGTTCACTATATATACCTATATGGAGACTCGCTATATCTTTCAGCATTATTTTGATGAATGCACGTTAGCCTCCGATTTGCATGATTTTTTGTATTATTAGCCGTTACCACTTTTCCGAGTCGGTGTTATAATACAATATGGTGTAAACATTTACGGCGAGACGGTAACGTATCGTAAAACCGACCAAACAAAAAACACTCATATCAGATATATTTTGGGACATTTTTCACCGACGACGTTGACTTTTACCGACTGACTTTTACGACAAATACGTAAATGACGTGACGCCTCTTCGATTCTTTTGAGTTTCTGTCGCGCACGTAAAGAGGAGTGCGCAACTCGGCGATATTTTTACTCTTTAATGGGATGCTGAAAAAAATGTGAAGAGGCATTCTTTAATAATTTCCACGTAGTTAGGGGACAGGAAATTGGCGATAAAATGCGGCGAAATCGCGATTTCGTCGTCCCGTTCTGGCGGTGACGAAAATCTAAAGGGAAACCGAAGATACTTAAGGTGATGTGAAAGTGGAGTCGAAGAGGTTTTGTTTATAAAACTTTTCTCCCAATTCGGTTTACCGAATAGTTTTAAACATTACAACGTGAATTGGGAGACTATAAGGAAGGTCCTGAAACTCTTGAAATTTCAATTCTTTTCTAATTTCTTTATAGGTATTTTAAAAATAGTTTACAAAAAATGAAATTTCCCGAGTTACAGGACTTACCTTAGGGTCTNAACATCAAAATATTAATAAAACTTTTCTCCAAATGGGATGCACCGAATCAAACTTCGACACGTGATTATGGAGGCTCTAAGAAAGAACGTGGTGCTCGAGAAATTTCATTTTTCTACCCTTTCATATAACCTTAACAAATTCAACGTTTTAAATACGACATATAATCGTGTCTTGTACATCCACCGTTGTCAACACGCATTTATGTCCCATTTGTACACAATGACGTGAAGGAATGCCTTTATCGTTTCCCGCTTCCGTTTGTCTAATGACAAAATTTACTGTATAGACATGACACCGTGGTTCATCAACGGTCATGGTTCGGTGTCACCGGTAACGTGTGTATGTCACGTATCTAATGTGAAGGAATGTCTTCATCGTCGAGTGAATTGTACCGTGTTGTACAGTGGCGGACATAAATGCCTTTACTTCACATCCTGGCAACGCTCCATCTCCGGGGAAGGCATTTATGTCAATCTGGGTGCAACACATACAATTGAGACAACAATGAAGACATTCAAGTAGGTACGTGACACACACGGTCTTGATGACATCAAACCTTTAAGTCACGGTGTCATGTCTAAAAGGTGAATCTTGTCATTGAGCAGGGCGGAAGTCTAGAACGATTACTACATGGAACTTCAAAGTGAATATGCTCGAACGTCGCGTTCATATACGTATACAAACATGTTTTTTTAAGTATACGGACACATTCATATACGTATACAGACTCGCTCATATACGTATACAGAACAACGAAAATGTTTAATTCAAATTCCGGGAGTGACGAAACGCTAAAACTCGCTGACGTTTCCTTTCTTCAATCGTGTGGCAGTTTCCGCCACGGAAGTACGCTGTTAAACGTGTACATTAAGTACAATTTAAAGGTATAAAGTTTTACTAAAACTATTAATTTGATATGTCGATTTAAATTAATATGCAAGATTTGGACATTTTCGACCGGTTTCGGATTTCATGAGATTCTATTGTAACATTATTAAAGCAGTCTTTAAATTTGAAAACACGCAATACCAAAAGAACTTGGTTTATTGACGAAAATAATTCCTATGATTAACAAAGCGGTTTCACCCTCTATAACCCAATATTTAAAACTATTAATTTGATAGGTAGATTTAAATTAATATGCAAAATTTAGACATTTTCAACTGGTTTCAGATTTCATGAGATTCTATCGTAACATTATTAAAGCAACCTTAACATTTGAAAACACGCAATACCAACAAAACTCGGTTTATTGACGAAAATAATTCCTATGATTAACAAAGCAGTTTAACCCTCTATAATCCAATATTTAAAACCATTAATTTGATATATCGATTTAAATTAATATGCAAGATTTGGATATTTTCAACCGGTTTCGGATTTCATGACATTCTATCGTAACTTTATTAAAGCAGTCTTAAAATTTGAAAACACGCAATACAAAAACACTCGGTTTATTGATGAAAATGATTTCTATGATTAACAAAGCGTTTCACCCACTATAATCCAATATTTAAAACTATTAATATGATATGTCGATTTAAATTAATATGCAAAATTTGGACATTTTCAACCGGTTTCGTATTTCGTGACATCCTGTCGTAACATTATTAAAGCAGTCTTAAAATTTGAAAACACGCAATACCAACAAAACTCGGTTTATTGACGAAAATAATTCCTATGATTAACAAAGCGGTTTCACCCTCTATAACCCAATTTTGTTCAAGTCAAAAATAATTTAAACCAAATAATTTAAAACTTTAACACGTGTTTATGGAAGTCCTAAATGAAGATCTTGAAATTCACGAAAAATTCATTTTTCATAAAAATAGTACACGCGATACTTTATGTAATAAGATGTATGGATTACGTGTCTTTTTGCACAGGCACAAAGAACGAATATGGGCACTTTTTCGTCCTAGAACGTTATTAGGCTCTACTCTGTCCCGTTTGTTTACTCCCTCTCGTTTATTTACATCCTCCGTCGCAGAAACTTTAGGCATTGAAGAGGATCGCAGAAAGACGTAAAAACCATGCTTGCATTAGATAATATTCATTCTTTGGTCCTTTCCCGATATAAATGCAACATTTGTTTTTTATTTTCGCAAAATGAATATTTGTGAGTTTTGCGACCTTCATTAGGACCTCCATAATCACATGTTAAAATGACATATTATTCGGCGCACCCAGTTTGGAGAAAGTTTTTATACATATCTCGACTTCTTCATATTTACATATATATATATAAAGATATTCTTATACGCGACACTTTCATAATACCGTAACCAAAACGCTTTAGTCGATTCTAGCACAGGAATCCGATCAAGTAACCCGAAATTCAGTTAACTCAAGATTTTCTAAAACGAACCAATGACTTTTCTGCGCATTAAACCCACATTACAAAAACACCTCCGGTGTAAAGAATAAAAAGAAAACGGCGTCAAATACATCCTTTTGTGAAGGTATATTTCACAAAAACGCATCTTCGAAGTAACGATTGAGCGTACAAAACACATGAAATCAGTTACTTCTGCCAAATACGTGTATTACATGTTACATGCAATATAAAATGTTACCAAAACATCCATAGGACAATAAACAATTGCCCGCAGAAAAGTAATAAAATCACATCTGCTAAATACATGTATTACGCGTATTACATATAAAAGAAAACTATTCTGCGCATAAAGCCCATAACCTCCCCCTCCGCCCTCTGCAGCGCTTCTGCCCGCGTCGCAACTTACCTGGGCGAGGGGGTGAGACCCTCGCGGGGAGGGGGCCTCGAATCGCCGCCGACGGATGGGGGCGCGCGGGGCTCCCCCTCGCGACCTGCCGGCCGGCGCTGCGCCGCGACCAGCCAGTATCGCGCCGTCCGCCGAGCGAGACGCGCGCGCCGAGTTCCGCGGCGGCGAATCGCCGGTGCCGACCGCGCGAAAGGGGCGCTTACCGGCGCCGCAGGTGCGGAGGGGAGAGGTGCGCCGCAATTCGAGTTTCCCGCCAGAGGCCGACTCGCGTCCTCGGGTTTCTCCATTTTCGCGGTTCTTTTCCGGTGAGTCCGACTGCCGAATTCGTCGAGATCGCGCACAGGGTCCCCTGGGGGCACCGGCGTGTCTTCCTCGGCCGACGTCTCGAGTCGTCTCGCGACCTCGTTGCATATTAATACGCGTCAACGAATCGGACGGTGTGCTTCGTGCGTTCCTCAAGGTCGCACGTATTTTAGGGATTTTCTTGAGCGGATGGTCCTCGACTTGGTGGATTATCGGTGCAGTTTGTACACCACGGGGAAAACCGATCCCGGATTGGTGCATTAGGTGAGCTTACGGAAATTTTATTTTTACCATACCGAATAATCTTTGTTTTAATGAAATTTATTATATATATATACTGACTGTTTAATGGTTAAAATGAAGTAGGAATTTTTCGTAACGAAAATCGAGGAAAGTCAATTCTTTATTATTGCACTGGGTGGGATTGTTGAAATGTATAGCTTACATAACGGCTGGTTAAATAATTGCAGTTGTTATGGGTTAATGTGCAATAAAATAATTACTCCGAAATTAGGCTTCTGATATTTTGGGGAGATCTTGTTTTTGAATATTTTCTGTGCTGGTACAACTACATGTTGCTGTTTTAGCTTAACCAGTTAGCTGTGATTGACGAGCATACTCGTCATGAAAACACACGTTTTCATATAGGTCGACACAGTTAGCTGGTTAAAAGGTGGAGTTAGTATTAAAAAATTGGAGAAAAAAAAACAACAAAAAATCACGGGATCTATGAAATGAATCGTTCTTTAAATATGCCAAGTGCGGACTCGTAGGAAGTTCTCACAGGCGAAAAATGGAAATTTCAAATTTCGAAGTTTGGCGTTATGTACTTGGTGCCGTTTGCGCATGCTCGGGGTATTTG
This sequence comes from Orussus abietinus, assembly GCF_000612105.2. NCBI lineage: Eukaryota > Metazoa > Arthropoda > Insecta > Hymenoptera > Orussidae > Orussus > Orussus abietinus. The sequence continues at coordinate 1,190 of NW_019395313.1, read as the reverse complement.
GCGCGAATCTGTACCGAATTTCTCAACTTTTTATCGTTAACTAACGGAACTCAATCTCATATCATTGCAGGTGAACTTTGGTACAAATACATTTCTTAAATTCATATGCTCCAAAGTATCAGAAGAAAAAAACGAAAATATTTTTGTTTCTTTAATCCTTTGTATACGGAGCCATTTCGACATATGGGCGAAATTCGTCTGACCATGCAGGCAATATTGGACCGAACGTCGGGCCCCTTTAGGCGCTCTTAGTAACCAAAAGGTTAAGGGCAAACGTCATTTCAACATTCTCTTAGAGAGGTAGACTTCGTTTCATTTCATTTTAAATGAAAATATCGCTCTTCGCGTATGCATAAATTTCGAATTCCGTTTCAACGAATTAAGTTTATCTAAGAATTTCATTTCGCACTAGTTTTCAAGGTAATTGCAGGAACTGTCTGAGACGTAGACAAGTGTATATCTTGGCTGAGTATCCGTTTTTAGATAAGGCATGAAGTGTCCTGCATTTATAAAGGAAAATAATTTGAAAGTCGGATACTTGACCGATTAGATTATACGACGAATCTTGCCATTTTCATTTCAAATTTCCACGTCACACATGAATAAGAAAAATCATTTCCCCACCTAAGTGCATTTCATTTTTAAGTGCCACATTTAATCAATGNATACGCTTTTGGTATACAAGATTGTAATAAAATTGCAATCTCACGTCTGAAAAATGAATTATTATACATTTACGATGGACTTGAAAGCAAATTTGTAATCTTGTAACATCGTATTGGAAGTTGTGAAATATTGTAGAAAAATGAGTACGCTTGTGTCTTAAACCTATGACATACGTTATCAATCTTGTTTGAAAATGTTATGAAATCGGTATACCACGTCTGAATGAAACTTCCAACGAAATCATTTCCCCACCTAAGTGCATTTCATTTTTAAGTGCCACATTTAATCAATGTCCTAAATGATCCTAATCGAAGTGTATAAATGATATGTATGCCGTGCAGTCAGATTCTTCCTTTACTGATAAGAGAGTATAAAATGAAATGGCTGTATATTTACAACGGCGAGATGGCCATTTGTAAATAAAGCATGAAGTGTCCTGCATTTGTAAAGGAAAATGATTTGAAAGTCGGATACTTGACCGATTAGATTATACGACGAATCTTGCCATTTTCATTTCAAATTTC
>NW_019395312.1:0-9704 GCF_000612105.2 Orussus abietinus | reverse complement strand
AAGCTAGATTATCGTCAAAAGCGTTAATCCGCTACTACCGGATCGCGAGATATCTCGTCAAAAGCGTTGATCGGCCAGTATCGGGTCGCGAGATATCGCGTCAAAAGCGTTAATCGGCCAGTATTGGGTCGCGAGATATCTCGTCCAAGGTAACGAAAGGGTTAACAATACGTCCGGGTCCCTCCCCGAGTCCGCAAATGAGCGCAAAACAGCAGGAGGGAATGATCTGGGACATAATAGAGAGGCTAAAAACGGGGCAGGAGGGCGAAATGCGAAAGCGGCGTCGGAAATCCCGGAATCGTTCGCAGAGACGGAAGCCGAAGTAAATTTAAAGGGAATCCGATGGAATACGAGAGGGTGACTTGGCGACCCGGATTCCGAAGGTGGCCCAGGCAGATGCCGAGGTCGCGTGCCCGGGGGAACCCCGAGGGGCCTCACCAGGAATCTTATCATCGAGCGTCAACGAGCGTGAGAAGGCGGCGCATCCACTGGATTCGGGGCGGGAAGATCCGGGTCGAAGCCCTCAGGTGTCAGGTCGCGCCCTGCGCAACTTGCTCCTAGGAGAGGAGGTCGCCGAAAAAGCGTCGCCCTCTCCGCCCCCGCGTCGGCATTTTTTCCCTCGGCGCGCGCCGCCCCGCGAGCGTTTTTGCGCCCCTCCGCGGCTCTTGACCACCCCCGGGAGGGAAATTAAATTCGAGGGACACTCTTCGACCCCGGACGTCGGTCGCCCCTTTCCGAACTCCCGTCCATATTCTCCCGAAGAAATCGAGTTCCCGCTAAATGTCGCACCGATATCTCCCGATCGTGCACTCTGCACCCAGAAGAACGAGATTCGGCTACAGAGAACGGATTGTCGACGGAATCTCACGCGTCGATTTCTGCTGCAAGGGTGGAGTGCAATATCTTGAGGGGCGATGTTTAATAAAAAAAATCATACACTTCTCCCAGGGTTGAATCGTGAACCGTGGATAGAGTTGAACCAGGAATTTGGCATTTCTTCATAGGATAGGGTTGCATGTTTTTGATTTTTTTTAAACTCCAAGTGGGGTACTTTAATGAAAGGACGAGGGTCAATAAGGCCGATTTTTGGAGGTGCGTAAAGCAGGCACCCCCACCTTTACAAAATTCAAATTTCTTTGTCTTAACATTTTGTGCTCTTTATGTGCTAATTATGTGCTACATTCGCAAATTTTGTGCTAGCTCGGTTTTTGGAAAAAAATTCAATTTTTCTGTGGGGGTGCTGGGTACTAATAAAGCTAGCACCCCCACCATTAAAAAATGTGTTTAAATAATCAAAAATAGGTGAAAACTTATCAGCAAATTATGTGCTCTCCGAAAATCATATTCATAAATTAAAATTTCCACCCTTAAGTTTGAAAACCGACCCCCATTCAAAAATCCACAAGAGGTAGATTTTTGGCCTATCGCTGAGTTTTGAAGATTTATATTTTTTTCACATAGTGGGCTTTGTTACTTACTAAATCGGGGTAATCATTAAAAATGTCCAGTTGTTCTGGAAGTAAATGATTTATTATACTGGATGTACCAAAGATTCATATAACATACATTTTGGAAATTGCAAGGTGTTATTAATTACCCTTTGAAAAGAACACCGATATAGCATTGGAACAATTCGTATCTTATAACTGTGTACATTTTCCCCGTCATAAGTAATAACAAATCGGTAGATGTTTGAAAATGTATACGTTAGGCTAGATTGTCACGTGAATATTTTTTCATTCGTCTTCTATCTCTTCTTCTTCACTGTCGTTACTTGACAAGCCTCTTCAACAGTTGCAGCTTATGAGAGATCGGGCTTTTTCGGCACAATATTAATATAACGTCGATAAGATAAATACCATATCACTAACACAACGTGTGTGCAACAGCCAATAACTCTTGCGCCCGATTTGCATTAATAATATCATTGAATATTTTCATCATGTCCTTGTGCAGTTTCGAGCCATACATTGTTGATCTTTGAAGCTGTATGTCTCGTCTTGATTCTCGTTAATTGTTTTGGTACATACGGGACACACGTAAAACTGTAACTATACACCGCTCACGCCAATGTTCATATTGAAGAAGTTATTTTTTTTTACCAAAGAAGCGTAGCCGTACCAAACTTGATTTTTAGACATACGGTAGTTTATATTAGCAAACGATTATCATATATAAAAACCACCTTGGTTATCCTTGCGCTGCTTGGTGAAAAATAGCCGTAGATCTTAAAAAAATGCCAAAATCGCTATTAAACCAAAATTGCGATGCAAACCAACTTTGCGAGCCCGTAGAGCACATTTTCACTTTTACTAATCGATGATAAATTACAGAATCATAAAGATTATATTCTGAATTTGATTTAAACCTGCAAAAACACTGTCAAAATCCCTAAAAAAATTACTATGCCGTAGGCCAAAAATCGGCATTATTGACTCTCTTCCTATCAAATGCGGACGTCGATTTGTGCTGTAACGATGAGGTGCAATATTTTGTGTGGCGATGTTCAGTGAAAATTCATTTTCTTCTGTTAATATTCTCAAATTTTCATGCTACTTTACGAATATACGAGGTTTAGGTTGCGGTAATTGGATAAGAAATTCTCTGCGTTTAATGTTTTTAATGCCGAAGTAGTTTGGTTTAATTTCAAGAAGGTAAATTCGTTGATCGAGTCTTATTGCACATGAGTTTGCACACATTTTTGCATAAGTAATAGTTGAGGGAGTAAATATATCAGTAGTTTTTTCTCTACAGATCTGATGTCTATTTATCATTTATTCGTTTAACGGTCCTATCCGACCCTAGAATCAGGGGCACATTTAGTTAACATCCTTAGCATATTTAGTTAACATAGCATTAACGCGAAACAATATAACGGAAGAGTTCGTCTTGTTATCACGTTTCAGTTAAGACCATTTACTAGCTACACTGAGAAAATTGAGGTACTTGAAGTCAAATGAATGTGCCTATTAAAAAATCGGATAGTTGACTCGAGTGAAATTTTCAATGGTTGAAATAATTATTTCTTTACGGGAATTAAAAGTGAAATACTTTCAACTAAACGAAAAATGTAGAAATAAGTAAGTCTACTAGGTTCATACATGACTAAAATTTATTCGCCTTTAGTTGTACATTTTTCTCAGTGTACGAGTCAATGTCGGCCGATTCTCGCCGTTCAATTTTATCTCGCCCACACAATGTAAAACAATATTTCCACATTACTTTCGCGTCGTCAAAAATCTATCACAACTAATAAAAAATCGGACGAGGAAGTTACGATGGCTCAATGCTCGCCGCTTAACCATTCAACTTGTTCCACCCTGCTCGTCAAAAAAGAAATGGCAACTCCTAATAATCAATGGTATGCAATTTCGATAACCGCATATATAATTGAGCATAACCAGACTATATCTCGATAATTGCAAATATTTTTTAAACCAAAACCGAATGACTATCCCTCTACGTAGTCCTCCACGTAACGCGTTAATCTCTGATTTGCGTGATTTCCATATTTAGGAGTAGCGAATCATTTTAGCGAGCAGGGTATACGCCCGCGAAGAAACCATTGCGCAATTCACGCGATTAATAAATAAACTTTCCCACGCCTCGGTAATAGCAAGGACAAGGTGCCGCGTTTAGTCATCCATAGCATTCCTCGTGCCCGCCCGAGACTCGGAATCCTTCGCAGCTAAACCGCGATCAAGGAAAGTCGGGATACCGCAAGCGAAGTGTCAAAAATACGACCATCTCCCTGAAACCTGATTACGTCGGCGCGAAAGAAAAAGGGAGAATTGGTCGGTGCCGGAGCCGGTGCCGTTGCCGGAGCCGGAGCCGGAGCCGGAGCCGGAACCGGAACGGCGGCGGGTGAGCCGCCGTTCGCGCGCTCGAGGCCAGCAGCGTTTTCGCACTTGGTATCCAGGTTGCTCGTGTGGCGGCCACCCCCTCGCGCATACTCGCGCACCCGCTCGGTAGATACGGGTGGCAGCGTCATACAATAAATACGATATTTGCTTGGCTGTCCCTAGAAGCGAAGCGAGCCCGGGGGTGGCTCGGCGAGGGCGGCCCGAGGGCGGAGGTGGCGGAGGTAGCGGTGGATAGCTCGGGGATGGTATAGATTTTTATGTCTGCGAGAAATACAAAATGATGGATATAAACCTCCGCCTCGACGTCCCGCCACCCCCTGCCGTCCCTCACACCCCCGGCGCCCTACCCTGTCTCTTTCCGCCCGGCGCTCGCGTTTCCCGCGCCNGATCCACCCCGCCGCGCAGCTCCTTTCTTCCACCGAGGGATGGCCGAGGGGAGGCGGTATTAAGGGCAGCTCTCCTATTACGCTCTATTATTCGACCACCCGCCAACCTCCGACCACTCGACTCTCCGCCTCAAGAATCCTCTAATTTTTCCCAGCCTCGCCCCGCCCTGGGGGGATGCGGAGCCCCCCCCTTCCCGCGCAGTAAACAGCGGACCGAGAGCGACGGAGCGCGCGAATCGGGGATCTACGAGATACTCGTCGGCCAACCGAGAGTCGCTCGTAATAACGTCGATCGAGGAAGATGGAAAGGCGGAAGGGAGGCCGGCTAGAGAGAGACACCTATAGGGTAACCCTCGCAATCGTTATACGCGACGGGGCCGCCGGGTCTTTGATACCGGCCGGCTCCGTCGGTAAGGTAGAGAGCCGCTTCCCGTGGGATCCCACGTTACGCGCCGTCGTTCGAGCCGCACCGCGCTCTTCGGGGGGGAAGGGATTTTGAGGCGTAGATACGAGGCGCGATATCCTTTCCACTTGATATTTCACGGATAAACCCTTCCCGCGTTCGCTGGGAAAGCGTTCGGGATAAACGGGTTGATAATTGAGTAAAGTCGGAGGAGCGGCCCGACGGTGCCGGGTCTCGAGGAGTAATGGCAAAGGAATGCCGACCGTAAACCGTGGTTAACGCGGTGATATAAATGTACCCACTCGTCGAGGCATTAGGGAAATTCGGTCAGCTTCCCGTTCCTCCTTTTCAATTCGAAGGCAATATTGTTTCGGCATCCCACCCTGTCCAGCACTCGTTATACCCATTCGGGCTCGAGCTCTTGCCGGCGTTTCTTGTTATTTCCTTCGGCGAGGTATTTTAATCGCTCCATAAATTAAGCCGCCCTAGATCTCCCGGCGGTAGGAAAATATTCGCTGTTTTAATTGACAGGATTTGGCTTCCGGTTTTTTACTCGGCCTCGGAAGAGGGCACCGGGACGGTCGTACCTCCTTCCCCCTCGACGCGACGGAGAACGCGACACCGACTCGGTCGGTAATGCAGTTCGCGCCGCGGGAGGGAAAGAAGGCAGCTCCGCGAAGCGCCCTAAAGTCAACCCGGATCAACGCTGCCGCGAAAATAAAGGGGAAAACGTTCGTATGAAAATGTAATTAGAGGAAGCGCGAGCAGGAGACTCGGCTCGACTCTTTCTCCGGGTTCTCGGCGCACCTTTTCCCTCCTCCTCCTCCCCCTCCCCCTCCCCGTTGCCCTCCGGCCCCCGTGCTCTTCACGTTTCGCCACGAACTATAATTTGTTTACGCGTCCTCCGGCACATCTCCGCCGCGACGCGACGCTCGCGCCCCTGGCGGCGACCGAGTGAACATCCGCACACCTAGAGTTCCTCCGGCGAGACCGACGATCGAAACTCCGATTTTATGCTGTGAGCCAAAAAGAACACCTAAAAATAAAAATCGTGCGAATCAGAGAGTAATATATATCGCTTGAGACGGATTGCGGTTTTATTTCGGTTTAAAGAATACTTGCAATTACCGAGATGTGGTCATAGTCTCCTTTCGTTACGCTAAACAATGTACATCAGGTATGCGTAACTTTGATTTCTAGGGGTTGCAGTTTTTTAAGAGCAGGGTTATTATATATGTGCCCATAATTATGAAAGTGGTCTAAGTCGAAATTAAAAAAAAAATGAGTTTATCAGTTATTTCACGCCATATTATTTCAAACGAAATTAATTCAATGTAATTTCGAAACAAAAAATATATGACTTAGACCACTTTCATAATTATGGGCACATATTACTGATCCTCCCAGTTATGCACACGTCGATAAAGCATCGTGGCCGATCTTTAATTGTAACGTTAAGGGCGACATTACGATTAACCTTTGATAGTAACATCAAAAGTGACGTAACGCGGGGGAAGGAATGACCTGAACTATTTTTGTTTATTATTAATTGACAGGGAAAGATGTTATACGTTGCGCGATTAAACTCCGAAAATAAATGGGCTACCTGTTTATTGAAATTAAATATGTATTGATTTATCTGTTGATGTATATGTAGAGAGGCAAGTGTATGTAATAGGGTGTACGATATGCTGGAAAATGATTATCGATGCTCGGTTTTCACGCGAGATGGAATCGAAAGAATTAATAGTAATTATTATTCATTCAATGTCGGAAAAATTACATAAATGTTTCCTTTTTCGATACGCTCCCCTTTCATACGTACTACCGTGAGATGAGAAGTTTCATTTTAACAAAACTCCTAAAAAAGGATAACGATAAATCTGTAATTAATTAAATGTAATTGAGCAAATTAATCCGTATGTATTGTGTACAAGATATTGTAAATGTTAAGGGAATATCCATGCCACTTTCATTTAAATAAATGTAATTATTAGTCAAAACACATCAACGATGCTCTAAATTATTTTTTACCTAAAATGACTATAGTATAAAAGAATTAACATCAATTGGAGTGTTTTTCGTTCTTCCGTTCATGTTTAAGAAGACATAAAATGAATAAATATAAGTGTTTGACGGGCCGCGTTGTAAAACTTAACTTATTGACATCTATAAGCTTCCGAGTGTTAATTGATTTTCTAAGAGTCTATTTACAAATACCGTTTAAGTTGTGCGCGAACACTCCTTTTTCCGGATAATCCCTAACATTATCGATTTTAGTTCAATACGTGAACGTACGTAACTCTAAACAACTAGTTATAATGTTCATGGAATAGGAATTAGACTTTCGGAAAACCTGTTACATGGTTTTCATTCGGTAAATATTCCCAGGGGAACGTGTCTTCATTTTAATTGGTCAAGAGTCCGTTAATAATTAGAGCGGATGTCGGGGAAAAGCGGTATTTTTCGTTTTACACTTAACCCGCGGTTGGTAAGTCTCTACGATGAAAAGATTCCCCTAAAAAATTCTGGAGTACTTGAAACTCGTTACTCGAAAATCTTTTTTTTTTATTACTTCCTGTGTTCATAACGTCGCACTAATGCTTCCGGTAATTACGGAGTACTAATTTCGCAATGAACGCAGTTGAGGGCACTTCACTTATAGGTTAGTGACTGTAGATGAAGAAGTACGTAAATATAAGATCCCTTCTCGCGGCTGTGCGGATCAAAGAAACGAACTCCTGCAAAGGCTTCGTTTCGTAAGGGGCAAAGTATAGATATTAGTAACAGCAATCTGGATGTAATGAGCCACAATTGAGATTGCAAGCATTACATTCTAAATTGCAGGCCGCGCGTCCTTCGGGACAGGTGCGCGTGCGCGCGCAATACGTTTCTACGGCACTTCACAACCGAGATGAAATATCGTCCTTTCTTCGGTGCAATCTAAGACGTACGAAAATAATCTACGTGCCTCCGTACTCCTCAAAAATGGTGACCCCAAATAGAAAAAGATACCTCAGAGTTCCAAGGTGTTCCGCTCTTTCGATCTTATCATCCGGAATGAAGCTGCAGACTTGCTACAGTTTTGGGTACACCGAGAAACACGAAGAAAAAGGACTCAAATGAACTCCAATGATATAACTTTTGTGCACCCTCATGTAGTTACGTAAAAATTCTAAATTATAAAGCATACGACAATCATGCGTAAGAAAGTACTAGTGCTCATAACTATCCAGACAGCATAAAATATTCATAGAATACAGAAAACAAGTTGAAAAATATTCCTTATGTATATTCGACATTGGAATGATATTTTAAGTACAATATTAGATTATGTACATATGATACTGTTTCCCAGATATAGTCTAAATATTTAATGTTTTATAAACATATATATACACAATATTGGTTTAGCAATGTCATTTGAATTATGGAATACTATTCTATAAATAATACAAGTGTTAGAAAAGGTTTGTAATATATCATTGAAATACTAAAGTTAACAACTATTTTATACATTTTCACGTACACCCATATTTAAAAAAATCAAAACATGCTAAATGTTTCAGGCGATAATAATAATATATCATTCAGATATGTATATGACATGCTGCTTCTTATGTGTAAGAAGTATGAATTCCATGTTAATACAATATTTCGTTAAATATATTTCGAATATAAAAAACTGACCAAAACTACATTCATATTATGTTCAAAAAATGTACATAGCACATAAATCCATATCCTATTGATATTGAAATATTTTCAAAGAATATTCTATGAACCTCTGTGCTATGTATTTGTGCTGTCTGGGTAATCGAGGATGTAGAGTACAGGATTTAAAAACAAATGCATACGCCGGCTTAGGACATGGAAAGGATGTATGTGTTCAATAAGTCTTCGGACTAATAACTTCATGACGATGATAAAGGGAGTACTAAAGTTTCCTTTCGATTTTCCGACCAAATGCAAACTTTCAAACTTGGCGCGAGTCTATCATGGATAGAACGCAAAAAAAGATTACTGGAAGAATTGGATTTTTCTAAATTTCATTTGCAAGTTAAATTATGCAAAATATATATTAGCCGTACAAGAAGCGATAGCAGGAATTTATAACGGGTACTTTATTAGAGTGGCAGTCTTCGGGCAATATTTCTTTTTTTTTATTTGGTTTTATTTCAATTATAGTAATTGATTGCCCGAAGCAAGCTACTTAAACATAATAAGTTGCCACTATTCCCCGATTACTTTTTGCGTATATTTTTAGAGTCAAGAATGTATATGTGGTAAATGTTATAAGGAATGTGATACATTAAGGCACTGCGAACATTGCCCGATTACTCACATTGTCCATAACATTTACTCTCAAAGATAAAGGATTTTAATGATTTCTAATTCTAATTGATTGCCTAGTTATCGAATACGAAAAATGATCGATAAAACTGTAAGTGATGCATCTCTAAAGACACTACAAGCAGAGTACTAACTTTGATATCGGGTTCTTTGATTTGCGATAAGAAATGCAATTACATTTGCCCATTCTTCTCCCTGTACTTATCCGGAAACGTTATCACTAAACGTAGCGATATCTACCCACAAATGTTCACCTTAAGGGGATGTGAAAGTGGCATGCGAAAGCTCAATCGTTCAGAAAACGTTTCTACGAACTGGATGTCTCACATCATTTCATACTTTAAAACGTGAATACGGAGACCCTAAGGCAGGTCCTGAAACTTGCGAAATTTCATTTCTTATAAACTATTTTTAAAATACCAATAAAGAAATTTGAAAGTAATTAAAATTTCACGAGTTTCAGGACCTTCCTTATAGTCTTCCTATTCACGTTGTAAAGTGTCAAACTATTCAGTAAACCGAGTTGGGAGAAAAGTTTTATAAACAAGACCTCTTCGACGCCACTTTCACATCGCCTTAATTATTTCCGAAAAAGAAGAATTTCCTTTGATTGGAATACGTTAAAAGTCTGTCTGCCAGCTCTTTTCGGTCTTATCAATTAACCCTTTCGTTACCTTGGACGAGATATCTCGCGACCCA